>NW_007579735.1:0-44730 GCF_000690725.1 Stegastes partitus
ATTTAGACCAACACAAACTCCAGTTAAGATCTTTGGGTTTTACATCTGTGATATTAAAAGAAGCTTTTTAGTTTTGTTAGTTTTAGTTTATTCTTCAGTGTTGATTGGCTGTCACTCATAATGTGTAACCAATCAGATTGTGATGACGACAGATAGAGCCAAGTGTGCTGCATTTTTCAGTCTCTGGAGTCAGTTAAAAACTAATATTGTTATAGATAATTGGAAAAAAACAGTTAATATCAAATCTGATTGGTTGATTTTCTGTCGATCAGCTAATCATTGCAGCTGCTTGTTGTCAGATTTGCCTGAACTATGTGGATTTCTGGGTGACGCCTTAGTTTAAATGCATTTACCACACTGATTGTATTTAACATTTTAACTGCATCATTTGGTGAGATTTCTTCTTTTCATGAGGATTTATCATCCATTAGGTCTGTGGACGCGTCATGTTCAGCTCGATCATTCTGTCAGGCTCTCCTCAGAGATTTGAGCTGCTGAATTTTCTGTTTCAGCGGAGAATGTGACAGAGACGAGCCCGTCTCACTGAGCGGCGCTTAATCCTTTTTGTCTGCAAAAACAATGAGTGTGAAATTCCACCGTGCACGAATGTCTTCAGGCAGACTTTAATCATATTACGAGCCCACGTTATCCGGAGGGAATTTAAATCTGCGTGTGCCGCCTCCACGTCTCTATGTGTGTCTGTAGCAGAAGATCATATTTAATGTCTTAATTAAGGGCAGATTTATGCAAATGAGCGTATTCTAGTCTGTTTTTTTCTGTAAGGCGGCTCTTTTATTCCATGTAGGGAGATATTTCAGGGCGTTTCCCATTGAAAAAAAATATTAATTATTGGAGAGATAAGAGTTAATTGAATTGAAGTGGCACCCAATGCTAAATCTGGTTAAATATGATAATTAAATTTGTTTGACAAAAATGATTGTGTAAGCTTTCACTCAGTGTTTACGGCTTCCTCATCTCACACTTTCATACATGTTAGACTTTGCCTTGGTTTTGTTGTTGTTGTTGTTTGCATTTACAATTTAAATGGACTAGAATGGAAAAGGTTTTGGTTCCTTTTGGGGCATTGTTAAAAGGCATGCTGGGAGATGTAGTCATTTTTTAACAAGGAAGAGAACACAATCATGACTTTCCACCACTTTCTTCCCCCACACTTGTGACTCGGTTACACTCATTAGAATCCATTTATTTTTGATGGAACATTAGCTGCGTTCACAGAAACCTCTTTATGTTGCTGAACCCGCAGATCCTCGCCGGTCTGTTCTGCACCTTTTCACACGTTCTGTGTTGTTTTAGCGGCAGAGTCGGAAGGCGAAGACAAGCCTCAGTGTTTCAGAGCTGCAGACCGTCGCACAATAGACACTGTTTGGAGCCGACTTCAATGTTGACAGTCTGCAGGGGGAGGTTTGTTTTGGACCGCAGCTCGCCGCCGCTGGTCTCAAACCTGCACAAGTAAAACACCCTGAGAGAGTGGAAGAGATTCTCTCCCCCCATGATGGAGTCTGTGTTTATGTAAGAGTTCTGATTCTGGATGAAAAGAATGTTTCACACCAACAGGTTTCTGGTTGTTTTTGCATTTTTAGTTTATTTTGTGTGTTCAGGTACAACTTTTATGTACAGACTGAGTGTTGAATTATACAGTTGAGTCTTTTAGAAGTGAAAAAAGTTCAGATTAGTTCTTTGCTTTTGGGCTATTAAGTTTTGCATACTGTCAGAACTGCAGGAACTTTGAATGAAGCTTGTGCAGTTTATGATTTGACCACTGGAGGTCGCTGTGTTCCTCTGTGAGTTTTCACAAGTCAATAAAATACACAGTGACCACTTTCACACTGAAAGCAATTTTCTTTTTGCATTAATCTCTTCAGAAATGTTGAATCTTTCTTATTTCATGTATTCAGGGTTCTTCACATCCAAAAACAACAAATAAATCTGCTCCTGTGGTGAGATAATGGTACACTTTACAAAATTACTAATTGAATTTTTGATGTCTTAAGTATACTCTCATCTTCCACACCTAAAGCATGCAAAACTTTGAAAGTAAAACCCTTCTTACTTTTGAATTCACAGATGTTTTTTTGTGTTTTTTCTTCCCCCTTCAGAAATCATATCCCATGTAATTAAATATATAAAAACTGCACGTGAGGGCATCACAGGGTGTAAATTAGAAGCCGAGGCCTCGCAATTAATCTTCGCCGTCACTGGGAGCAGTTTGGTGTCAAACGCTTAAGGCAACGCTAAAGAGATCGGGCTGATTGTCTGTGTGCGTGTTTCTGTGTTGGCCGGCTGAATCCGCTTAGTCTCAGGTAACTTCCTTGTCCGGACAAAACCTCTGGAGCTCTGAACATGGCATCTTCAAACGTTCAAACTGTTTCTAATTTGTTCAAAGGCTGCTTGAGGTCTGCTGGAGTTCAACATGGTTTCAAAGTACAGAGAGAAAGCGGAGAGAGTGTGTGTAAATACTGTATGTGTGTGGAACCGTCCCTGTAATTGCCAGTAAGTGGCTTAGTGGTATCTCCACCCTGTTCCTACTGATAAGGCTGCGCTCTGTCTGCCGTTTCTTCTAAGACTTGATAAGAACTTTTCTGCATCTCACTGTGGAACAAAACTACCCGATCCGATCTTCTGTGCAGCGCGCCAAAAGCACATTACGAATATAGTCAGAAGTGGAAGATCAAATTAGCGCTCTGTATGTTTGTGCTTATCAGATTGGTAGCTGTTGACCTCTTTTGTTGTAGTTTATGAGCACGGACACTTTACTAAGTTGTATGTTTTTTTGTGGGTGTAATCAGTGTTCGCCCATAGCAAGGAGAAAAAGTTTGCAGTTCCAAATTGAAGCGTGAAAGTTTTCTAAACTAATCTACGAGGGGCGAAGTTTTTCTCCAAACTTTTCAACTTGAGGCAGTGGGCTCAGAGTTTTTACCTGACAAACATGTATTTTCTGCTATGACTACATACAGGTGTCCCTTTGAATGGTGTTTTGATGTGTATGCGTCCAGTTTGGCTGCTCTTGTGCACATGTGCATGCAAAGGATCTCTAGTTTCATTTACAACCCTTTCACAATCTGTGTTTGTGCACCCTTGTCTCGCAAAAATGACATGACTATATGGCTAAACTGCAACCGAAAGGTACGACTGTGATGCAGTAGAGAAGACTTTTAATTTGAAGGATGCAGGCAGAAGTCAGCACCAGAACTTTCACCCACTGCGCCAGGGTGCGTTGCTTTCTGTGCAGGACCATTATTCTTAGACGTAGGCTTCATTTTCACCCCCTGTGTACTTCCCAAACTTGCAGTTTGGTCAGATTTAATGAAATATCACACTTTGGTTGCCACTTTCATAACAATAATTAAATGTGAGAAGCGTGGTTAAGTTTAGGCACTGAAACTGTGTGGTCCAGATAAGAATGTAGCACGTTTTGAGTTAAAATCCAGCCCTTTTACGACATGTGTGAAGTCTCTCCTTCAGCTTCTGGGTTACCAGAGTGATGACTTCCACCCAGTCAAATATATGATTGGTTGGTTGAACGGGAACGAGAGTAAAGCAATAAAATAAATGGTGAATGTCTGTTGATTTGAAACGTATTTGCGATACATTGCCACTATAGTGTGATTGAATATTATTACTTGTACAACTCCTTTCCTTTCATACTCATTTACAAGTTACTGAAGAATTAAGAAAGCTGGGGTCCTAAAGTTTTCAATGCATGTGTGAGTTTTGTTGTGAGTCTGTATTGGCAGTGGATAGCGCTGCTTTGTGTGTCCGTCAGGTAAATTCAACCACAACAGAAGAACAAAACCGTATTATTGCAGACATTCAACCACAGAAAGCTCCTCCACGACATCCCCAACAATCCACCACCGATTACAACAAAATGCAAGTGACACACACCTGATATCACCCGGATTTGTTTGGCTCATTAAGACCGGATGTAACATATGTGTGCTTGGAGGGAGCCTTAGCCCTTAAGGTCTTATTGGGTTACCAGAGCTGCACTGGAAGACATGAAGGATCTCCGAGCCACAGACTTGGTGCCCTGCAGCGCCGTCCTGATGGTAGAAACTCATATTCACAGATGTAGCACGGAGGATTGCCTGCCCTGGGACTCACAAAGCAGCGTCATACTGTCTTGTTGATGATCCATAGTCTTAATAGACATGTTAACAGTCTTATTTAGTTTGTTCATAAAACTACAGACAGTGACAAATACCAAGCAACACAGCTAACTGTCAGAGCTTCTGCATGAAGTACAGCTTTGGAAATAAATCTTAGACCACCTGTTGTTTTCTTTTACAAACTCCACAAAACAGGCCTTTAACATTGATCATTTATTTGTTTATTTATTTTAATCATAATGGTTGAATAATTACAGACATGAAAAATAACTTCTAATAATTGAACACATGCAATAAATTATGTGGAAAAATATGTTGCATTGAAACTGTAAGAAGCTCAAAAGTCAAAGCAGATGGCTGAAAACTTTACTTGAGTCTCCATTCATTTGTGCACAAGCTGTGGATGTAAAGTTAGCATCTAATCCAAACTGCAAGATGACAAGAAGAAGAACCGATTTGGAATCAACAAAACAACGTCCATTACAGTCACAACAAGAAAAAGCAGTGTTGAAATTGCTCCATGTTAAAACCTGCAGCACCTCACACTGACACACATACAGGACTCCATATTAACAATAAACACTTAATACGAAGCGGCGCACAAATGGACAGAGAATCATGAGTTACTCTGCAGCGCCACTGAGCTTTAAAGCCTCTTTTAGCTCACCGTTTTGGCTTTTTGTTCCAGTCTCGGTGCTTTCATCATCCCCGTTTCAAACACTTGCAGACATCTGAGGAGACAGATATTTCTCTCAGGCGTTCATAGAAATTATTCAGAGGACATAAATTTATCAGGTGGACACCAACCTGACTAATAATAACGAGTGATAGTGTTTTGTTTCTGCTGGCTGCACAAAAAAGGCAACACAATACCCACAACAATTCTCTAATTTCTCCTTGGAGTGTGTTTTTCATCATTAAATCATTAAGTGGCTATTAATACGGCTTTATGAGGTACCTCAGAGTCAGGTGGACTGGCTTCCTGTGTTCCCCTACCTGTGCACAGAGTGACTTCGACGTCCACCCGTCAGCTGTGAGCATCACTCTGGCTCACTCTGGAGCTTCAGCAGCTCTGTGGGCTCAAAGGCTGCGTGCAGATGTGCTGTGTGGGAGTGTAGCTGCTGCACTCTCTAATAACAACGCTGCCTTTTATGTCGGCGTTGGACGGCTCAGATCGTGGCGTGTCGCTAATGCAAAGTCACTTTTGGCGTAGGACGCCCGCTTGCCTTCCAGTGGTGACAGCTGTGGGAGCCTAAAAATGAATTTAAAGTCACTGAAACCCCAAAGAAAACATGATTGAATGGGATTTTCACTCAGTCACCCTCATGTTCTCGTGTACTTGGCACCATTTGAATGCATTCTGAATGTTAGACTCAGGTTGGCAGATGGCTGCTGCTTCCTGTTACTTCTGTTTCGTGTTTGCGCTGCTTGATTGATAAATAATGATTCCTCAGTATTTCATATCTAAGCCAACATTTCACCTTAACAAACTGTCACCTCTTGCTTTGTCATTCCTTCCGACTATTCCTTCCCCCCAGCGCTGTTCTTTCATCAGTGTGTACTGTTCTGTGTGTGTGTGTGTGTTGTGTTGTGTTGTGTTGTTCTTTGCTGGTGGTCCCCCCGAACCCCGGAGGTCCACCCACATGGCCGTCTGTTTACCCAGCAGCCCACTCGCTCTCAAACACTGCTGCTGTGCTGCCTTTAAATTAACAGGTAATGCGATGAAAGGCTGCGTCAACTCTTTTCTTTTTCTTGCTGTTGCGATTTATTTGCATTCATCCCTTTCAGCTGCGACAGTGTTGACTCCTTGCGTTGGCTTATTGCTTTTGTTGGCATCTGCAGTTGGTACCAGAACAACCAAATAAGTCAGTCATTCACTTCAGAGCTGTTTGCAGTGCGGTGGCAGCCAAGCAAAGCAGCTCTGGCTTTTATGGCAAGTACTTTAGAATAAGCATTCGTCTTTATGTTCATTTAATTAGATTTTCTTTTTTTTTTTGAACTTCAGGAGAATCATGCACGGCTCAGTTTATTCAGCTTGGCCGTGTGCATGACACCCGCTGTCCTTTTTGTCAAGCCTGTCTTGTCTCTTCGGTGCCTCTTACCCCTGATGCTTCATTACCCGCAAGTCTATTTATACACTTTGTTATCCGTGAGTGAAGCTTTCCTGGCAGGAGTCGCTAAGCAGTGCCAGCCCGGGAAAGAATGCCCGTCCTGGGCCTCTGCTGAGGGCATGGCCCCGGTCCCTGGAAGAAGTTCTCAATGCAGCTCTGTCTTCCATTGGTTATGTAAGCAGCTGACCTACTCAAACTGACACAGCGATGAACTCGGTGTGAGCTCAGTTGGCAGTGCTACACTTTGCAGAACATCAGAATGTTCCTAAAACTGTACTTAATGTACATGAGATAATGAGGAAAAGTTCAAGACCGGATCGTGTTGGTGCTGAATAATATTTGCAGCCTGTAAAATATTGACTTAAAAGCTGTAATAACCCTACGAAGCAGCTGAATACAGGTTGAGGAGCTGGTAGCACTCAGAGAATCTCCTGTTAATTAGCCAAAAGAGTTTGTGAATTAATTTGTCGCTGTTGACTCTGATTAGTGCCTCTGCAATGTGCCGATATGTCTATGTTTTATTACATTTTAAAATTAGATTTAGACTGTTGATCAGCCAAACAAATAACAACTAGATTTTGAGAGAAAGCCATTATAACATTTTACACGGAGCGATTAAGAAGTTCCAAAACTGCACCTATGAAAAGCAAAACCTGCACCTGATTTAAATTTAGTTCCCTTTGAAGTCGTCGTCTTGTGCAGCACCACACAGCTTCCAGTGCTCCTGCAACGTTTGGAACACTCTCCGGAAGTCGTGTTGTGTCCAGTTGCAGGTGCACATTTGCAGCTTTGTCATTTAGTCCTCACAGGTGAGTCTGTGGCTATGGTCCAGAACCCAAGCAGCAGTCTTTATGCTTGAGACTTAAAAAGGCGCATCATGTAGGGAGTGCATCTAAAAGCTCATTTTGTTTGACTGTGCTGGGTTTTTCCTCATGAATGTATCCCCACAGAGGACCATCGAGTTCTAAAAACAACCTGTACTGCTTGCTAACATGCCAACATGCACCCACTTACAAAGTTTTTCATCACTCCCCACCTACCGTAATAACCAGATTTGGCTCCCTGTGGTTTTTTTACTCTTCCCCAAAATGAAATCCAGGTTAAAGGTTGACTCAGTGGAGGAGATGTAGCTCGCGTCACAGATGGTGCTCGACACACTTACAGAACAGAAGGTCCACATAGTGTTCCAAATGTGGCAGGAGCACTGGGAGCGGAGCATCTCAGCACAAGAAGACTTAGAAGGGGATAGTGGCTTAATTTAAATCAGGTACGAGTTTTTGCTGTTTTATAGGCACAGTAAACAATACAATAAAGGAAAAAAACGAAGAGATTAATCCACAATGAAAAGAAGTTAGGTGCGTCTGGTTTCAGTGGAAAGAGAAAGGTCATCGACTTTTCATGCCTTCACAGAACTTCTTTTGCTGTTTCCGTGTAGAAGTTGGTGGTGCTGTTTGCTGTGGTCAGAGGCCAGAAACTTTGAACCAGAAATGGCAGAAACACGCTGATTTTCAGCCTAGTTACGCTTTAAAAATAAGGATTTAAAATACTGGAACAGTATCTCTACTGTCATCTGACAGCGTTGGCCTCAAAAAAACCCACAGCGATCGAAACCTACTTAGAGCAGAACTGGGTTAAGACTTCACTCTGTCTACTGAAATGCAGTAAGCGGGTCAGACTGAGGGGTGAAGGAGAAACTAGAACCTCATGTAGCTCTATGGAAGTGATGCTGTTAGAGACAGAGCGAAGGGGGGGAAGCAGGCTAATTGGAAGAGAAGGAGGCGGCACAGGACAAGGGTGTTGCACACCAGATGTTTAGCTCTATGGTTCAAATGGAAAATAGCCCAAGTGGAACCAAAGTTGTGATGCTGGTTGATTCCCTTTATGTGGCTTCCCTCCCTCCCACCTCACAGCCTTCCATTAGAGGTTTTGGGGACATTTTGCATGGAAATTAAGACTCTATTTTACGTCATGGGTTTAATATAAATAAATGACTGTGTCTGGTCCCATGGAGCATGTATAGACTTTTGTATGTGTCTGCGTGTTAGGCTTTATAATTGTGCGATGGCATGGCGCGCTGCCAGGACTGTCTTCCTCTTTGCCTCAGAGCTCCCAGATCACCAATCATTGTGACACATGTACAGTGCCAGCTGGTGCGGCGGAACAGCTCCCTGGTGTATGATAAATAAAACAAAACTTAAATAAAGTAGTAATCGACTTTCAATAAAAATGAAATAGACTGTGACTAACTGCTCAGAATGATAACCACCGAGGAACAGCTTGTCGCTCTCTGCAGATAATTTGTATTATAGTTTAGGCCTTTTATGAGACGTGGTGACCAATGATGGGGCTGGATAAGGTCCAGAGTAGAAGTAGATAAAGGATTTCTGTATTTGCTCCTCTTTTTTTTCACTCATTGTTGACTAACAGTTGTATAATGTCTTCTCATGTTTTGGAGGGATTTTTGTGAACGCTGAGACGAGAACCCTACTGAGGATGTCCCAGTGATTAACTCACGAGAGAGGCGTTGTGTTTGAAAAATGTGAAAGAAAAGATGCTGCTGCAGTGCATTATGGGAAATTTGGATTTTAGTGAGTGACTCATAATTAAGACTGAGAATCAAGATATCTTGGCCTCAGTGGAATTAATTTTAAAATTCATTTTCTTCTTTTAAGTTCCAACTCCCAAGCCTCACAACTTTCTGAAAGTACAGCATTAACTTACCAAAGTGCCTCTTTAAATCCAAAGTTTTAATTAAAAAAACAAAAAAAAAAGCCCACAACTGAAAAGTAATTTGTAAAGGCTGGGTTTGACGAATAGTCGATAATATTTGGTGAATCTAACACCAGTTAATCTACAGTTGGAGATTCTAAGTACATATCTGCTAAAATATAGGATGCGTTTGAGGTTTTGTCATGTCATAATAATTAATTCAGTCATTAAACTAGCTAAGCGCACAATGTAGGAATATAAATGATAAAAACTTAGGTTTATGATATGATGCAGTTATAGATTTGTCTTGCAAAGCGACTTCAGGATTGATGAGTTTGTGGTTTGGGCTGCAAAAATTGCTCATGAATAATTTTTTTTCACAGCTGTAGACGCATTTTACCTCTTTCATTATGTGTCATGAGGATTTGTGGATTTCATAGTTTGTGGATACTAGAAGAGGACTAATCGTGTCTATGAAAAGACAGAAAAGCTGTTGCTGCACTCGTCTTTTAAATTCTTGACACAAAAAAAGAGTTCCCAGGAAATCCTCACGGAGTTTTATGTTATGAAGATTATACGTTTAATCTTTTTTGTTGTTGTTGTTGCCTTATTTCATGCTCTTGCCTTACTCTTAACTCAGAACACATTCAGGTAATGTAATAGTGAAATAATATTGTGCTTAATTTTGCTGAGGACCCCACTCAGGGATCCTTGGTGGTCCCCGAGCCCCCAATCTGGCAACCCGCTGCAGCAGCACCTCCAACCACAACATGACCAGCACGTGCGTCACTCAGGCGCTAATAAAAACACGGCAGCCACTCCTTTCCCCTCGCGCTGCCATGTGTCCGTCACACGGATTTAGCTGCTTGTGAAGAGAGTAAAACTTAATAGAGTGCAAGCTGTGTGCTCCGTCTGTGCTTTTAGGTGTTTAAGATCAAGAGTTTCCATTCTCACACCGAACGTATAGTTTATGCTTTTTCATATTCCCATAAAGAAAAGATTGATGTTTTCCCCTTGTGTATGATCCGGCTGTGTGTGTGTGTGTGTGTGTGTGTGTGTGACACTATAATTAAGTTCACATTTAGTGCCGCAGTCGATTTCTGCAAAGGTGTCCCTGTAACTCTATTTAAAGTAAAACAGACTCTTGTGGATGTAGAGCTTTAAAGGATTTCTCATAATTACTACAATCCTGTTGTGCCCTTGATTTTCCATAGAGGGCTTAAACAGAGAGATACTGTTTCATTAAAAAGCCCAATTACCTGCGCAAAGGGGGCATTTATAGCTGCTACAACTCATGGTCAAGCACGTTTTTATTTCACATCTCACCTCATTAAGGCTTCTTCCCTGTACAGTTAGGAATATAGACATAGTTAACATGGAAGTATGGTGGAAAAGTGAGCTGTAAGAGCCTTAGATCATCGTATTTATTACTTCTTTACTGTCAGTATTGTTACGCAGAGTTAAAACAGACGTGTACAGTGTGAAGTTTGAGCTTAATTATAGCGTTTTCCATGAATTTTTAGACTGAGGCTGTTCTCGGCTCCGGTTCTGAGTCTTCAAGACGGCCCATGCGTGAACAGATATTACAGCTCTGAACAGCTTCTGTCTGTTGCTGCCACACTGAGTGCCTAATGAGCAGAAATAGCTCTCCCTGCTATTTTCTATGGTTTTCAGCCCGTTTCATCGATATACTGCGGAGTGAGGCGGCACGTTGCCATGGAAACAGCAGACAAAGACGACGAGCGGGGATGTATGTGAGGCCTCGGTGTGTGGGTATGCGTTTGCATTATGAATCCTGAGCTCTGTATTATATACGTCTTCATGGACGGCGGCCTTGGACTTTTATCAGGGGACACAATGCAGGGGTTATGTTCAGCTGTGCTGTATATCCGGAGCATGCGGGACAGTAAAAGCTATTTGTCACCTTTATTTTCCCACTGTGATGTTTACAGAAGGTTTCACAGTTGCAAGACAAGGCCATTTTTTTATGTTTATGGCAGCGGTTGCTGTTGGGGGGGAATGCATCCTCCTCATACCACTGAAGCCTTTTTCTATTTGCCATCGACCCGTCCAACATGTGACTACAATATTTAGAGACAAGGCTGTCGATTGCAATGATGAACATTTCATAATTAAAAATATCTGCTTTGCACATGATGAATTTTACACCCGATGTGCTGGTAGTTTGAAGATAAGCATAATGCAAACATGTCATTGCTGAATTTACAGCAATTACTATTGGCACACATTCCTCCTAATGACTTGGAAAAATGATTTCCAACACATTTCAAGATTATCATTTCAATCACTGCTAATACTGCACAGACGCCTTCATTACTGTACTGTGAGCGTCTTGTCCGACAGGCAGCGTGGGAGCTTTCTGCTTCTTCTGCAGGCCAAATCATTCACTCATTATTCTCCACAGCGTGTTAGGGGTCAGCTCTAAGAATTCACTGTTTTCTTTATCATAGTTCAGCTTCTACTGCTCTTCATCTGGTCTCATTTTTCACATCTGATGTACAACTACACATCTCCTCTACTAACCAAACACAACTGGAGAAATGGCTCCCAAACTCAGTTGCGAGCAGTTTAATCAAAGTATAATGCTTAATTCTCAGGATATGTAATTTGCTTTTATTTTAGATTTTAGAGGTTTGAGAAGGTAAAACTGTAGATTTAATTCAATACATTTGCAATTAAAGTTTTCAAAGAAGAAATATATCTGGTTCTGACATGCAACAGACGCAAATGTCTGAAATGCACAAATACTTTTTTTTTTCCTTTGGTTTTTATGTCAAAAACTATATATTTTTTATAAAACCACATCTCATGTACCACACATTAAGTGTATTTTTTCATACACCAGGTATTCGGCCTGGGTAGAGAAACAATAGCGATGATAGATTTGATCAATAAAGTAAGAATTAGATGCAAACTATGAACCTCGGTTGCATTGACAAACCCCAAGGGCTCATAAACAGCCTATCATATCTTAATAATGGCGCCCCTTCACCCTCCTTTACTGTCCTTGTTGCTTCTGTGCAGGTCTCCTGAGGTGCGCTAGTCTTCGGCTGCCGGAGCCTCTCGTTACTTTTGTTTATGTTCACAAACCTCCCCTGGTGGAGGTTGTCGCTGGTGTTAAGCGATGAATTACAAGATGAGCTTCACGGTCTAAAACCTTTACATCCACCTAAGAAACGCGAACCATGGCAGCTGCGGCATGGCGGACTTGACATTGGGTACACGTGGAGGTCGGTGCGAGATCCGGGTCGGTCCAGGCCAGGCACTAGGAACCTTAATCTGAGCGTGGTGCATCAGCTTCACCCTGGTTGCCTTATTTATCCTTCTGGGTTTTACTTGCTTTCTTGTATCATATCCTCATTGTGTTTAATATGTGTGTGTTTTTTATTGCTGTGCCTTGATAAAGACGCTCATATGGTTAAATTCAAAACTTCTTTCTGCTGGTCTTTATTCAAAATAGGTAGTTCTAAATGGAATAAAGCCATTTATAGTGAAACTGTTCAGCTACATTGTCCAGAAGTATGTGAAAATTCATCTATATTATGTGTGATTATGCCAAAAGCAGATGTGAAGGTGCAGATGTATCGCTGGTGTGTGTTTATGAAAAGCAAAGACTAAAACAAAACATCACTGGAAATGATTTTCTTTGTTTTTTTTCATACCTTAATGATTGTGTAACCATTTGAAATGATCTTGCAACCCTTTGAAAGTTCTGTTCTTGGGAATCCTTGCATTTGATAAAAATTTATCAAATGCCCCAATCCAGTGAAAGTTGCCTGAGTAGAAGTGGTTTTAAGGCATGGTGTCAAAACGAACAAAAACATGTGAAAAAGCGCTGGAAGGATGTTTCTTGCACACTGTGAGGATTCAGTCATAGACTCCGTAGAGGACAGAGGAGTTTTCTGGTGTGGGTGTACATTCAAGATGAGTCGTGTGTCAGAGAAAATTGTCCTATTTCACGTTCAGTTCGATTAGCTTCCGTGTTCAGGTTCAGCAGTCTCTCTGAGGGAAGGTTGAATCAGCCGGCAGCTACAATAACCTTCCTCTCCAACACTTATCAGCACAGAACCCACAGAGAGTGGGATGAATGGTCTCACCGTCGCCGGTAGCAAGAAAAAAAAGCCAAAGGGAATGACAGAAAGGGAAACTGGAGGAGGCGAGAATATGTCAAGTACACAGACAAAATGTCAACGGATCATGAGCTCTTGATTGAAAGGCCTGGTGGAACTTGGCCCAGTTGGAAAGACATCAGAATCCACGTCACCATCCTCGTCCCTTCAGAGCTCTGAGACAGATAGAACACGTCAAGTCCTGCCTGATGGATACTGATTGACTACATTATGCTCGTCCGTCTCCCCGCCCAGTAATCACGCTGATATTTCTCCAGTTGCCGATGGAGATCTCAGGAGAAGGAAAAACGATGCTGATTAAATTTGATTTGAGTCACGCCTCTCGGCTGCTATGAACATGCAGCCGTCTTCCTGACTGACACCGTGACATCTTTATCAAGCCGCTCCTTCGGCTTTGATTGGCTTGTTTCAAACGAGGTCAGTCTAATTTAATTTTCCAGACACTTTTGAATCAGAAATGCCTGTAAAATTGAATATCGAGTCCGGAGTCATGGGAGCAGATCTCAGAGGGACCGTAATGAGAAACCAATGAGAACATTTTCCAAGGACAAAGACGTTACACATCTCGTGGAAATGTCTTTAACTCTGCAACGTAAAGTCAGTTTTAAACATTGGAAATGGTCGTGCTGATCATCTGCTAAGATTTATGGCATTTCGGAGATTATCGTTAAGTACAAACTGACAACATAAGGTCAACCTGTTGGGGAGCGATGAGCTGAAATGTCCTGTGAGAGTTTCCCGCAGTAGCTGCAGATAAATCACCTCATGAATATCGGCGTTAGCTGCACAGTTACTCTTACCTTCAGTCTCCTTAAGCCTTCTGAGCATTTAAAGTTTACAGTAGGCGCCAAGTGGGGTTCCTTCCCAACAGCCTACCCTCTCTCTGGGATAGATTGGATTAAAGGCAGCTCTGAAAGCTTCGGAGAGCATTTAGTTTGCCTCCTCTGGTTTGCATCTGTCTCTGTCAGCTCTCAGTGGCTGTAGAGTCCAGTGGATCAGTGCCAGCTGAGCAGAGGTATTGCTGGGACGCAGCCAGCAGCAGTCTGGGACCAGCTCCAGATTCAGCCATCATACCTCCTGGTGAGCCCCGGCCCCACTTAACTCCTGGAACGGATTTATCTTTTTTCTTTTTTTTTTTTTTTACCGTTTTGGTTTTCTCACTAGTCATAACAGCGTGCTATAAATACATCTGCTTAACTGGCACACAGTGTGAAATATACAGTGAATTAGCGTAAACTGTAGGAATACTACGCTACCAGCTCTTACCATGAAATATCACTGTGAAGGTTGTGGGAAAAAAATGCTGAAATGTTCCTATACAACTGAAATACGTTCTCATTCATGGGTTGAAAGAAACCCAGTTTCCTTTAGAAACAAACTTATTTTCTCTCCTGTGACATTGTAGGAAAAGCTTCCAGGAGAAAGCAGAAGGGGAGGACTTTGAACGTTTCGTTTCCTTTCATTGTTTACTTTCAGTTTCCAGTTGCTCTTTTGGTTAGGCACCAGATCTACTTGGTTAGCTTTAGGAAACTATCACGCTTTGATTGACACTTTCACATCAATAAGTAGATGCTAGACGCTTGGTTCAGTTCAGGCACCAAAACGACGTGGTTAGGTTTAGGAAAATATAAAGGTTTGGGTTAAAGTATGACCTTTTATTACATATTGGAGGCTTTTTTCCCTCTATTTACCAGGTTACCAGAGTGATGAGTCGCTCCATTTAACATACAATTGGTTGACTGACAAGGAGGGACAGTAAAGAAATAAAATAAATGTCAAAGATCTGTTGATTTGAAACATAAATGGTGATGCTTCGTAATCTGGCAGAAAATACGTTTCCCCAAAAACCAAATTGGTTTTAGAGTGCAGTTGTACAGGAACGTAATGTGCACACTAGGGCTGCCCGAGACTGATTTTCCTCGCTGACTTATAGTCGTTAATTCAAACCAACCAGTCTCCACGCATTTCTGATATCGATTTAATTATCTAAATAGATATTTTTCAGGGGAAATAGGAAATAATTTGAGTTCCAGGGCTAAGAGAGAACATCTTAAGCAGGATCAGACTGTTTACAATGTGCAAATGGTCTTCTTCCGCTATTTAGAAAAAAACCCCAAACATTTAAATTCTATTGTTCTGATTAGAAAATCTTTAAATTGAGTCAACTGTGCATGAAAAGTTTTTGAGCTTTCCAATTGGTGGCAGATTTTCTACCACTGAGTTAAATACCAGTCTTGTCAGTCTTGTCAGGTGTTGTTTTAAAGGACAGTGATTGGGTAGCATGACGTGTACAGACGCTCATTTGCTCAAGGACTATTAAAGAACACCTTGAAATGCAGCTGTATTTAAATGACACAGATTACTGTTGGCTGCTGGATGCTGGATGTAAGTTAGGGTCGTAGTTAAGCACTTGGATGTTCACCGCTCCGCAGCGTGGTACGACCATCTGCCACATGATTTTCTGGATGGACGTGTGTGTGTGTGAATGTGACATTACGTGATTCTGCCAATTTCGTTAGGACGAGTGCATCAACGTTTCACAAGCAGCCTCGACAACTTCATTAGGTTTGTGCATCGCAGGTGTTGAACATGTTACTGAGTTGTGTTTTCTAGTCTATGACTCCACTCTCCATCAGCCCATTATTGAATTTCCCTTCTGGGATAAATAAAGTATTTTTCATTTCATTTCATTATCATTTACAGTACAGTCCTCATGACGTTCTGTTGCAGAGATGCTGTGTGTAACAACAACAAATCCTTATTCTCCTATGTTAGCATTAGTCTATAGAAATGAATATTATCACATGCTGTGTTTATACTTGTTTGTTTCTGAGCTGCAGTCGCACCAGCAAAAGTGGTACTAACTGTAAATGTTTGCAGGGCACTGAACGTTTTTGTTATTAAGCCTCATCATATAGTGGCCTCAGGCTCAGCTGGTGAGAACCTCATCCTCTGTAAACTATCACAGAAACTAAAGGACCCTGCTTCAAATCTGCTGCTGGCTCCCTGTCAAAAAAAAGACACTCGGTTGCTGCATTGATGGCCAGATGGACTGTCAAAAAAATCGATTAAGGTTTTTATCAGCCCTGTCTGCCTCTTTACCTGTCATTCAGGTTGATATGAGAGCGAACCGGTGAGCCACAGCTGCCGGGCCTGATACCGTTTCTTCCCTGAGTTTGCGTGTGACCTTGTTGGGTTCGTCCTTTACACTCTGCAGTGATCTCACACTTTGGAGTTCTTCCCTTAAATATATGATTGCTTTTCAATAACCACGGTGAGCAGCCGTGTGACTAACTGACTGTTTTCCTTCCTGTGGAGGTTTTTTCTTTCCTCCAATCCAAACTGATGAAGACTCTGCTCATCAACACCTAATCGACTCTTAGTGGACAGTAAATGCACAAATAGCGTTTGTATACCTTCTTAAATGTGAAGTCTAGCAGTCAATCTGTTGTCTTCTCTAGTGGGGTTTTCTTTAGATAACTGTTAAACTCTTGTATAAAATGTCAGCTGTAAAGAAAAGCTGATGATCTTTGATTCTGAGAGACTGAAGCCAAGACTTGACATTCAGCATTAAAGGACTGGATAACTTGTTCAGACGTATATTCTCTCAAGAGACCAATTGAACGAGGCGACAGAGCATCAAGGCTCAGATTGAAGCCCTAATTCAGCCTCACTGTGTATGTCTGAGGTCATTCCTCTGTCTTCCTCGTTTCTCCGAGGCGATATAAAGTCCATAGCTCAGCACATCAGGGGTCGTGGTGATGTCACCTTCACTTGGCTTCAGGGCATAAACAGACAGATGACCCCTCTCCAGGACGGCATCAATATCCAGGGGTTTCATGGGGGTTAAGACGGACCAATGGCTGCGCAGGATCCCGGTGAAGCCGTCCGAACTTTATGATCCAATATAATATACCTGTTATTGGTTTTCCCACTGACGCCAGGGTAAACTGAGATTATCTCATGTCACGTTTTATTTCCTGTGATCGGATCCCCGCTGCTCCAGAGGCCCCGTAAATAATAACCCTCATAACCACCAGCGTTCCAGTGGAGCCTCACATAAACCCAGTGAACAGCAGTGCGGTTTCTCTTGAGCTGGCTCAGTCGCTCAGCCGGTCAACCGGCCAGTTAATTGCAAAGCGCCAGTTGACCACATTGAAGCTGACATTCATTCTTCCGTTTTCTCCGCACGCTTAATCCCATTTGGGGTCATGGAAGTGTGCATGGGGGGGAAGGCTGGAGCTTGTCCCAGCATGCACTGGGCTGAAGGCAGAGAATCGCCCCGGACAGGGTGCCAGTTCACTGCACGGCCTCACGTTGACATGACAAGACCGATACCAACACAATGTGGATTTTCCAAACCCACACTTTCCAGGTTGGAATTCCATGACGGAAACCCTCGACAAGATGATTCCACTGTGTATTTAAGGAGACAGCTGCCCACATTTGTTAAATAATCAACCTTTTCACTTGCAATAATCTCGTAACTTTGTGGACAAGCAGAAATAGTGAAGATGGTGAGTCATGTATCAGGAAAATCTACAGTCAGAGTCCCTCCTCTCCCGTCGAGCCCTCGAGGAGTACTTTCCTCCTCTCCAGTGAAACCAATTATTCCAGACAGCGCTGTTCAACAAGGGAAATGAGGGAGGGAACGAGAGCGAAAATGCATCCCCTGCCTCCCCTCCGGTGAATGAGCCACTCCATTACCGGCCCACGTGATTCGAACCTCGCATTGAGATAGGGAAATGTTATTGTCCAAATAAATTCATTCAGTCGCTGCGCAGAAATGTGTGGAGCTCGTCTTCATTTAAAATCGCTGCACGCTCCTGCCAGCGGATGCCAGCTGAACAGTTTGTGAAGAGCCGCCTCGGGGGGACGACCAGCGGAGGGTGGATGGTCCCAGACTGCAGAGAGGCGTTTGACAGGGAGCAGCTCCTCCACTGTTTCATCCAAACTGTAGTGCTCATCAAAAGTTTTGCCCCGCTGCGGCTGGTCAGAGTTAACGAATTGAACTGGTTGCACGCTCTGAATGCTAAAAGACATTTTCCGTTTGCCTGTGTGTTCTGCTGCAGTGTTATGCTGGTTACCCAGCAAAAAAACAGGGAAATCTACGGATAGAGGCGTTGTCTGTTGTCTGATTCCTAATTTAAATGATCAGACATTTAAATGCTTTGATTATGCAGTTCATGCTCCTAAATATTCATTCATATGCAACTAACTTGCAGTAATAAATCGACTAATTTTGGAATATCAAATAAAAGCTGCTTACTGCTAAAGCAAAATGTTGATCTTAAACAATTTCTACATTAAATCAGTGGCAACTAAGATATGCCTTCTGTTGGAATGCTTGTGTTGTAGCACCTTAAAGTATACATGCTTTGGCAGTGAATAACTAAGGAATTAATTATGTTTCCTTTAACAATATTTGCACATTAATTAATTCTCCAAAATCCAAGTGGTTTTTGCTCCTGTCACATTTTTATCCACTGCAACCTGCACCTCTATGGAAACAACACAACCATGACTAGAGGTCAATAAAGTGCCACAATTTTTATGTGACCGTTTAATTGCAGCTAAGTGACTCATGTCTTAACTGTTGTTCAAAGGAGTGCAGAATATCTAGTCTTTTATGGAATGTGGTTAATAAAAACACTTTGTTTTTTTAACAAGACATGCAGAATAAAGTGATTTTGATTTAATATTGCAATTTTAAGCTTAGATTTGGGTAATTGTTCCATTGTATCCATAAGTCACAGATGATTTGTTCAAGGAAAGCTGAAATTCTGTCTATTCTCTCTGTTTTTAAAGTCATTGGCTTTAATAAATTGTGTAATTCTGGGGATTTGTTTAAAGAGATAGCTTGTCTTTAACACCAGGCGTTGGTGATCAGAGGGTTGAAAAACTCTAGGCAGCACTGTGTGTCTGCTACAATAGAAACAAGGTTTAAATTAGTGTATATGCTTAAATTTTATCATAATTTATGGCATAAAACATGAAATGTTTATCTGAAATATCATAATTGTATAATTAAAACGGATGATATGAAGGTATGAATCAAAACTTGTGACATTTGTTGACATTTAACCATTAAAACCTTCATAGATTGTGGCTTGAATTCATATTTTCAGAGCGTTTTTGTTGGGTCAAGGCACAAGTTTAACTTATAGCGTAGTATTTGTATTGTACAGTCATCCTCAGGCTGGCAGGCAGTGGAGGCTGCAGCTCCACTAATGTGCACCTCCTCAGGAAAGTTTAGCCCTTGTTATTAGAGAAGGAGAGAGAAAAATAGAAAGCGAGCTGAACTGGGTCATGATACTGATGGAGGGAGCAGGAAAGAGAGGAGTAGAAAGCGATGGGAGGACGCTACGACAGGGTATTTGTGGCAAAATCCTCGGGGATCTCAGAGAACGGGTTGTCTGTCACTCTCAGCATCACACGGACGATTCAGCCACCAAACATGCTTACCTCTTCATATCCGTGTTCAACACACAGATGGATTACTTGTATGTGTGTGTGTGTGGCTCCTCTAAGCTGCTACTGTGAAATCGGACCACAGGGGCGGCAGGATAAAGGAGGAGATGAGTTGAGGTTCAAGGAAAGCATCTCGTGAAGGCTGTTTTTCAAGGTTCATGTGTGTTTGAGCCCAGACTTGTATGTAGATTTTTTTTATTTTTGTGTGTTGTTGAACACAAGTGTGTACTGGTCCATAAGCTGGGAGGGGAAGGAGCTGGCAGCGATGCTGATGTGATCTGACATGGTTGAGGCTTGTAAAAGACGCTTCGGGACTTTGTGACTCCCAGTGCAAACCAGCAAGATCCACTCCCCCCTCTTCCTCATCGTTTCCTCCCTGCCTTCCCCTCCCAGCGTCCCTCTGTCCAGCTCTCTCCTCTCGCTCTCTATTTGTTTAGGCATTTTGCCTCTCAGCCGTCTTGTGGGATCATTTTGTGGCTATTTAGAATATTTGTCTGCATTGGATCAGGCATCTCTGTGTTTTTCCTCTCTGATTTTCCGTCCTTCTCTTTGGTATGTACTATTGACTCTATGTGTCTCAGCTGGTGTCCGGGGATGAGAAGGTGCATCAGTGGCCTCTTTATCTGTCACAGTCACTTCACTGCTTAGTGAATCCGCTGAGGGTAAAGGCAAACCAAGGATACCCAGCGCCAGTAAAACAACTGCACAGTGGAGCCTCTTGTACAAGTTTTAACCGTTTGTTTGCACCATTTTAACTCCTCTCTTATGAGGATTTGCAGTCCAGTGGCACGGCATTGACTTTCAACATCCAGATCAGTATGCTCGTGATGGTGGGTACCACTTAGCCTGCGAGCATTTTTGCATGATGACTACTGAAGTCAAGTTGGAGCAAACAACCCAGATGATGTCATCAAGGTTATCCTGACCTGCTGCTGCATCCAAGAGATGGGATGTAAAGATTCGCCTTGTGAGCCTTTGTCACATCGAGATCTTTGGCTGGTGGTGTGAGTTGGTTCCGTTAAAACACTTTGCATTGACAATATAACACCATGTCCATTACATTTCAGGATATATGTGTTGATTCAGGGTCTTTGGCTGACGTACGCCAAAGTGCAATTTACAGTCTGAAAACCTGAGTACAAAATTTTAACTGAAAGCTTGCGTTACAATTTTGAGGCCAGTTGTGTGAAAGATCTGCACATTTATCAAGCACTGACTGTCTACAGTCTGTTTTGGACATAGGATACCTAACAGTGCTGCTTTATCAATCTCTTAAAGTGATGACACTTTTACATTCAGACATACATCTTGTCTATGTTAATGTTCCTCATGGCTCTATTCAGACATGCCAGCCAAAGTGATGGAGAGAGCCACAGTATGCATTTATTATTGTTGAGACTGGATGACATCGTCCACATTTTTATGACTGGATAACATCAAGTGACTTAATGCATGATACTGCTCTAATAAACAAAAGACTAAATCTACAATCCAAAAAATGATTTAACTGCAGCTGATAAACTGTGACTCTGTGTGACAGCTCATCTGTGTGAAGCAAACCAAACGACCTGAACGGAAAGTAAAGTCAAACCGATCCCCACGCCAGGGAGACCATATCATATAAGTCAAAAAAAAAATAAAGTGACTTGTGCCGTGCCATGTAAAGGAAAACCAAAGAGAAACGAAACCGCTCCGATCCGACACAGCAGAAATAAAATAAAAGCAAAGAAAACAAGAAAAAAAACAAAACAAAAAAACAAACAAAAGTTAAGCCGGTAAGGGTTTCGCCAAAACCGGAATAAAATCCGGTTCCGGGAAGCCCCGGAAAGGGAACCCGTAAAAAATCCGGCCCCAAGAAAAGCAACGTTTTTTTTTTTTTTAAAAATGGACACTTCACACAACTTGAAGTATGCCGTTTGTGCATGTTTATCTGTTAATGTGGCTGGACGTGACTGGACAATTCAGACATGACGCCGTCAGATTAACGGAAAGGAGTGCCTGTATGAACGGGGCTTAATAAAGGACTGTGTCAATCTGTGAGTAAGATGTGTGTGTGTGGGTGAGTGTTTTTGAACTTTCTTCATAGCAGGATGCTGGATGTCCCAACACCTCATCCTCTGCTGCAGTAGATTTGACCCTTTTGTTAACCTCACCTGAGACCGGATGATGAAAAACTAGTCAATGAACTTATGTTCCAAACATTCTATACGTGATTAGGTTTCACATTTTTAACATCCATATTTTACAGCCTTGACTTTGCTGGTAGCTAAGTGATGAAAAATGAAATGCAGGTTTTCAAAACACATTCTGAATTACAGGGTTTATTTTCAGGCCTGAGGGCAATAAAAGCTGCAGACCTTGAACGCATGTTCAACATGCCGCATTCTCTGATATTCAACATTCAGTATTCCACAGATGCACATATCAGACCGGCGTCGGATAAAGAAGAAATGCTCCACTCGGCGGCCTTGAGCGTGTCTCTTCAGCCCAGTCTTGCACAATCCTTTGCCCCTTTTTGTCATCACAAGGATAAACACACTCATCCTTTGTGTTCTGCTTTTCCCTCTCCTTGCCCTGTGTAGTGTATCTGCGGCTCAGTGTTTGGCTTCGGGTTGGCATGAATGCTCTGCAGAAAACAGGATTAGCTCGGAGCGGAGAGTGGGCGACGTGGAGCGGGTGCCTTCCTGACCCAGCACGCCGTCGGAGGCAGACCGGGCCCACTCGCTAAGCTCTTTAAAGGATTGCTCACTGATAAAGAGCGCACCTTCTAATCTGATCTCCAGATTGCCACTGTCAGAAACAGTAGAGTTGCATTTAAAGTGGCATCTGCTCCAAGAAAAGCACCACTGGCTGGCTCAGGAGCAGGCGAGTTGTTATTACTTCTGGCTGAATGAGTAGTCAAGGACGGTGTCGTTCAGATTTGAATGTGAATGATGGTGGGTTGGAATTTAAATGCAGCCATTCAGTTATTTAGATAATTCAATTTTCATAATCTTGTTTGGATGTTTTGCAAATTAATGAGAGTGGCTGTGCGCTGTACTGATGGGAGGCTTGAATATTTGTAGCTGTCAGCTCTCACACATCACATTTAATGATTTAGAATAACAAATGTGGAACACCAGAAGTAAACACACATCTGACAGCGAGTCATCCAATGAGGGGATGAGCATGTGTGCATGGCAGTTAGTAGATTTCTTGGTGTTCAGTTTTTCACCGTGTTGACTTTGTCATTGCAGAGAGATCAACACCAATCCTTGTAATTCAAATTAGACGCGTGCCTGCAAGCGAGCACCGTTCAAGAACATTTTGCCACCACGCTTGGATTTAAAGCTTAGAAACTTTAGAAACAGCTGCCTCACAGTCCGCCGGATTTATTTACTCGCTGGAGCAGCTTCTCCTAACTCCAAAATGTCTCAGCCGCAAGCAAAGCTCACCAAATGCTCCGCTGTCGGCCGCAAGAGCGAACGCAAGAGTCTTCGATCTTCAGTGAATCCCAGCATCTGAGGAACTGAGGACCCAGGGGACAACTTTCATATTTGATGGCAATGTCTCTGCATCAGTAGTCAAATCCTTAGTGTTGGTATGTTGTGCTGCTAATGTGGCTCAAGATGCCAATAGCTTTGATTGTATGCCCACAGGCCAGAGCTCTGCGGAAACTGTAAAGCTGAGGAGATGCTGGAAACTTAAATTTGAAGCCAACAAACAAGGACTGAGTGGGTTACTGTGGTTTCATGCTGCCTCAGTTCAACCTAAACTCAGCTGCTGTTTACATCCGTTAGCTTCTCTCCTGCTCTCTGTGCTCACGTATTTTAATAAGGCTGAATAAAGCTGTTCTCACTTCTATGTTTCTCTTTTTATGTTGTCAAACATCAGTTAACCAGCAGTCACTTCAGGAACATTAATACACTGATTTTTTTATATCTACAATGCTGTCTGACAGATTCACCAAATACATGAGTTAAAAACGAATATTCTGCAGTATTTCCATGTAAAATGATCGCTCAGAGAGAAAGTTAGAAAGTCACTGACAGCCCAGGTAGCTGCTGTGGGTGGTGGACTGTTTCGCTTCACATCGTCAATCATGGGACACAGAGAGAGTCTTTTTCCTGAAGGGGACGGGGACAGCACCAACTTACCTGTATTTACGGCTACAGACACTGAAACAGACCATTTAGAACAAAACTAAAACATAAAGTTAACTATCTATGCAGTATTTTGAGCTAAAGAATTGATGGATTCTTGGGACATGTGAGACTTCCATTAGGTATAAGGTTTATTTTTTTTGTCAGACAATGAGTATTTTTTAGCTGGGAGCTGTTTTCGCCTTGACATGTATCGACTGTCACTTCAGTCTTGCTCAGAAACATCATCTGACGTCTGTGGTGATGTGTCTTTATCAGCTGCTGGTTTCCTGGAGGTGTGACCTGCCTGACAATCTGTCAAGGTAAAAAACAGCTCCTATCTAAAAAAATTACTCATTGTCTGACAAGAAAAGAAACCTTATACCTAAAATCAGAGTAGACAAAATGAGCCGAATCACAAGACTTCCATTAATTTGCTGGAAAAAGTGCACAATATGGGACCTTTACATCCAAGTTATGACAGGACATTTGGAGCATTTAATACTCTGATTTTTATGAATGAGTGTTTTAGGGCATCTCACCTACCTCAGGGTGATAAATAAACGTTTCTTTGCTCAAAAATCTAAGTTGTATGACTTCATTCTCCGTACTCTGATGTGCAGAATTGTTTTCCTCAAGTTCTTCCGTCCGTGCTGGGAACATAAACCTGGAACAGTCTCAAGCTTTCTTTTATGACAGAAAGAAAATTCTTTAAGGATGAGGTTCAATCTAAAGATTTGGCTTCTTCTCTTCATTTCTTGTTGCATCTGTAACAAGACATGCATCTTTCTCTGGAG
This sequence comes from Stegastes partitus, assembly GCF_000690725.1. Lineage (NCBI taxonomy): Eukaryota > Metazoa > Chordata > Actinopteri > Pomacentridae > Stegastes > Stegastes partitus. The sequence goes on from NW_007579735.1 coordinate 24,491, forward strand.
TTACCGGGTGGAGCAAACGTCCACATGTAAATAGAGCGACCTTTGCCCACCGTCTCTCACACAGCGTGAGAACAGGGAGGCGCGCTGAAACCTCCGTGGCCGTGAGCCTCGGTGCCTCTGTGTGGAGTCGGATTCATCACAGCCAAATTGGCTCAAGTCGAGCTGTGGCACGGAGACCTTTTTTAGCTTTATTCTGGGGGAATTCCGCTCGCAGCCTGCGCCGGTTCGGTTTGTGCCAATTAGCTGCTCCAAGCGGGGATGTTGACGCTCGAATGCCAAACTCTTCTGTGTGTTTGTGTTTATCAATTTCCATCTGAGCTCTGCGCAAACCACAGCTTCAGAAACAGCATGTGCGTACTTCACACGTGCAAACAAAGATTTTCGTTTGTGTGCTGAACGGCGATGGGTTTTTTTGCGAGTGTCTGCTCTTTGTTTAATTCACCAGCTTGTGGTGCAGCCCGTCTATTAGAAACATCCCTGCCAACCTCTGCCAAATTAGAGCCTTTAATTGCTGTTCCATTTTGCGGCTTGGAGTCGTTGTGTTTCCTCTTCCCGAGCTGTTTGGCTTTGAACATTTAAAAGCTTTCAAACTTTTAAGGTTTTTTTTTTTACGGCGTTTCATAAAAATTCAGTTTGTAACCCTTGAGTTTCCATCAAAGCGTCGAGGCAGGAAATGAGACCTTAGGCTTGATTTCCTCTCGCTGTAACCAAGATGCTTACATTGAGGCTGTTATTTGTTGTTTGTGGTGGTGTTAATTTCCTGTTTGCCTTTGAGGGTCCCTTCAGGAAAGTTGCGTCTGTCCCCTTTCCTCCTCAGTGTGAACGGATCATAAGTTTGCTCCCCGTTAAAACAGGTGTGTGTAAGTTTGAATTCGCCTGCCGTAAAACAGGTTTTATTGGCTTTACATCACCGTGCAAACAGCATTAACGGATCGAATGGAAGCTGTGAGTAAGTGGGGCTAAGCTGGGTGGGCAGCACTTGGCAGCACATTTCAGCCCTGGCACCCCACAGGCAGAAATCGGCCGTAAACATGACGGGTGGTTCCCCCGAACCTTACAGCAGGTCAGGGGCCAGTCACACCTTCCTAGAAACCGCTGCAGTTTCTCAGTTTCACCTCCTTGCTGCCAAACGATGGTGAAAATCAGTCGTTGTCCTCGTGCAACTTGTCTTTCCTGACTTTATTTCTCAGAAAATTGTGCCGCAATAGCTGTTACGTGCGTAATTCTGCAACATCAGGCATTCCTCATAATTGTTTTGCAGGTCTTTTTATGTGTTTCAGTTGTTTTATGACCTGCTTGTACCTACATCATTAAAAGCGTTCGGGGTTTAACAGAGGTATGGGAACGAGAGTCGATAAAAATGTCTTTCAGGCGTCTCAGGGTAGTGAATTTATCATATTACAGATTCAAATGCTTCTCTGTGCCACTGATTAACATGTGTTTCTCTTCTCTCCTCTTCTTTCCTCCCGCCGCCCTTCGGCCTTCCTGTGCGACGCCGCGTCCTTCATGTCGCAGGTAAGAAGTGCTTTTGTCTGTTTGCTTGTTTCGCTGCTTCCTCAGCAGCACGCTGGTTTTAGATTCAGCTGAGTGTGAGTTTCTGTCAAACACTCGGGTCTCCTGACAGACGCTCACATATGTATGCCAGATGGAGGGTTGAGCGCAGTAAGTGGGTGCTGTGAGATGAATCTTAAAATTTGTTGTGTGCGTGTTCTGTATGTGCATAAAGACCGACGCACCCATCCTCGCAGCTCGGCTACGTCAGCACATGCGCTCCAGTAGGTTCTGCATTGGGCGTAGAGGACCGAGCCGCAGGGGTCTGATGGGGTGAACGTGGAGCATCTGGGAGTTTAGCTGCACAACTTTATGTTCATGGCGAGAATCACACTCGCTGCATATATTTTCTCTCTTTGCTGACTTTCCTGATCTTTACACTTCTTTATTTCCACTGTGCTGTTTTGCTCTTCAACTATGCAAAAGTTTAAATCAATCCCTCCTACAGTAGCTGTTATATAAGTTCAGTAAACTGTGCTGAATATATGTGGAGAGCAACATGGTCCACGGTGGTGTAAATGAGGGACATGACTGTTAAACAAAAGAGTCATTTCAACATTGTCCATTTTGGCTTTTTGAGATCTTGGGTTGAAAAACTTAACAACTATTTCAGACGAATCAACAAAATACATCCTAAGTGTTTTCTAATGTGACACTTGAATCCATGAGAAGAAGTCTGTTGTCAGTTTTCCTATGAGGCTGTAAAAAGATGCTATCAGCCCATTAAAGGGCTGTTATCAGTTGTTATCACACCCATAGATATGCGTGCATTATCATCCGTTATGATCGCTGATAAACAGAGAATAACTCAGATTATGTAGCGACTTGTTTGCAGTTGTGTGAATAAGGACATGGAATAAAATCTCCACTTGAGTCATCAGCCTGTAAACCAAACAAAATGGAACAGGGTGTGTTTTAACCCAAACTGTGGCCTTTTCAGAATTAGGTACAGTTTTATTGCCAAGTAGGTTTTTACATACAAAGAATTTGACGTCTTGTTTTGGTGCAAAACGTGAAACTGAAATTTGTAAGAAGAATAAAAGTGTAGCGAGTCAATAGACAGTAAGAGTAGCAAGTCCAAGTAATGAAAAGGAAAGTATTTAAAGACTGCAGGAATGTGCAAATTGTTCATCTAATGACGTGCAAAACTACACAGTATGTGGTGCAAACAGCCTGACATGTGCAAAGGATAATAAGAATCCTTTTTAAGAAGCTGTGCAATGATGTGATGCATGGCGTCAAAGGCTGTAGTGGAGGGAGGAGAGAGATACAGTGTCTCTGGCCTTCCTGAGGAGAGTTCCTGTGGTGTGAAGTTCTGGTTCTGATGGACCGAAGCCTCCTCCTGCCAGATGGGAGGAACTCAAACCGTGTGTGTCCAGGGTGGGAGGGTCGGCCACCACCTTCCCAGCTCTCCTCAGGGTCCTGGATCAGGCTGCAGCTGATCATCTCTTCAGCTGAGCAGAGGAATTGCTGCAGTCTGCCCTTTTGCTAAACCGAACCAGCAAGTTCTGGATGTTAATCTTAACCAAACGGTTACTGACAATGACTGTAAACAGCGAGTTGAAATGGACGTTAAAACAAAAATGTCAGATGTGACTCGAACTCTTCTGGACGAAGGTCAGCTGACGGATGACCTTGTAAATGAGGTGTTAAATGAGGTGATGCCGTCCTACTGAGCCTACTGGAGGATGGAGGAGGCCACCGACTGCTCATGTCTAGGAGCATGATAACAACTGATAATGACCCTTTAATGAGCTGACGACAACCGGGACCGAAGGAAAGATTAATGTTAGCAAATAATATTAGCATTTTCTAAACCGTGACAGCTTTGGTGACAGAATTTTATATTGAGGCACAATAGAGACTTGGTGAGGGGACCGTCACAGTCATAGTTAAAAGACGTCAACGTTGGCTGCTGGTTATGTATCACATGCACAGAAAAATAAAAATAAAGCCTTAAAAATGGTGAAAATACAACTGGAAATTTATAAGCATGCCAGGAAGACTATGTGCAAAAACAGTGGAACAAAACAACATTCAAAAAAATGTAAAACCTCTGAAAATAATGGCAAATAGCTAAAATTATGTATATAGTTTTTTTTGCACATTTAAACTTTATGGTCACCCATTGTAAAAGAACTCAGTAGTATTTGGTAAAATATAGGTTAACATGTAAATTAATACTTTTTTTCAGATTTTACTCCCAATTATCTATAATTTGACAAAATGGGAGATCTGCAAAATAAAAAATATATAAAATTGCAGTTAAAAATGGTTGAAAACATCGTGTTCTTCACACCGCAGCCTCTTCACCTTGAAGTTTTTAGTGCTCCTGACAGACAACAGCCATAATTCACACAGCTGCTCCAAGTCTTTTTATTTTCTTTTAGGCATCTGAACAAAGGACTTTCTGAAGGAGCAGCTTGAAATGTTGATGTTTATCCCAGATATCAACTATGCAGCATTCTGACACTCCTACATATCATGCAGGAAGAATTTCATAGTTTAAAAGCTGAGGATTCGTTTTGAAGTCGTCCTCTTTTTGCTGTTTGGAGCATATGGATTATAGAGGAGGACAAAGGGAATTCGGGCTGCAGAACCGGTTTGTGCAGATTAAACAGTTGGATTTAGTTTTCCACTGTAAAAAAAAAAACTATCACCTTCGGAACATAAGTGAAATGAGCTCAAGCTGCTCATAGCTGCTACTTTTTTTTACAGGCTTCTTAGAAGCCTGCGGGTGGACAGGTGTTTGATATTAGATTTTGGGTGGGGTATCACTTCAGATTTTATTGTCCTTTAAAAACACTGCAGCTTACGTTGTGCGTTGGAGCAGCGGACCGTCCTGAGTTTTACATCTGCAACAGCTACATCTGAGGTTTTTATTGAGCTCGAGAAATCGCTTTAAACCTGGAAAAGATATTTTTTAAAAACTGATGACAGGACAAGAGTGAAAGTGTTTCAACGTTTGAAAAGAAAAAAAAAAAATGCAAACTGCAGATTTTGTGGGTGGTCAGATCCATGAATTGTAAACTTGTGGGCTAGTTTTGAATCCTAAGCGTTGGAAGCAGCTGCTGCCAAAAGGTCGCTTGTCCAGTTTTATAAATTTCTCAAAGAAAAGTCAGAGATCTGATGCACTTTTTGCGTTTTTCGTAAACCAGTTTCGCAGAAGCACATGAGCAGCGTTCCTCCTCCTGCATGTCTGCAGGAACATGCAAATTCTGCGTGTTGTGTAGCCTCTGATGAATAATGCATCAGTGTGCACAATCACCTCAGCAGCAAACCGGCACAAAATTTCCTGCACTTTGTTTCGTGAATCCTGCTTGCAGTTTTTTTTTTTTTAAGTCTTTGCAATCCACTAATCTGTGCTCTCTTTAGCTCATGCTTTCAGCCTGACAGCATCCCAGTTTCCTTCACTTGCCTCTCTGTAGATGTCTGTGGAGGAGAAGAAAAGGTTTATGCTGTGGAAATGCATTGAAATCTCTGTTTATTTGCCAGTATAGATTTGATGTTTTCATGTATTCTGTGCAGTCTCTTTTATGTCAAAATGCTTTTGTCTGCATGCATCGACCAGCATTCTAATGATACTGCGCTTTCGGATCTACCGTATAGGCAGAAATGCTTGTCTAATAGCTTTGGAAGCCTGATTTTGGAGAAAATTGGTCGCCTGCTGTCTTTTTTACTTCAAATATTTTGCTTCTGCATCCAAACTGCCGCACTAATGAGCCATTAGTTGTGTAAATGTGCTCCAGAAAGTTTTGCTGGATATGGCTCGGTGGATGTATGGACTCGATAATGAGCTGCGTATTCTCGTGTGGATATGCAGCTCAGGGAGAAACATGTCAGAGCAAAAGAGAGTATGTCTTTTTTTTTTTTTAGACATTTAAGCACATTCTGCTTGTCGCTTAATTACCATTCTGTCTATGTGATGCCAAATAAAGCTGTTCAGTTTGATTAAATCCATGATCAGGCCACATAAACTGACTTTTATGCAATTAGAATCAAGTTTTAGCCTTGTTAATAAGCCCATATGCTGTTTTTATATGCTAGAAGCATTTCCCTCTTGAAGATGTAATGTTTTAAGATTTTTAAGGTTTCTTGCATAACAGACTTCTTCAGGATTGGTTTCTGGTTCTAAGTTGTATGGCTGAATCACTCCATCTGCACAACTAACCATTGTGCAGCATAGCATCGTTTTACATCGGAGAAAGTGAGCAGAGTTGTGAGTGAGCTGGCATGCTTGAGCTGCAGTGAGTGTTGGAGACAGAGGCAGGTACGTCATAGATGTGCACATATTAAAGGAGGCAACAGAACTGAGTTACATCTAAACCATTTCAAGACAAGAAGATGTGGAAATAGGAAAAGGAAGAAATGGAAAAATCTTTTAAATATGTGAGTTTAATGGACAGAGATGAATGTTTTAAGTTTAATCAATGACCAGAGAGGGGATTTAAAATAAAAGCCAACCTCTTATGGAATGGTGGAACCAATGGTGACCATCTGTAAGAGACAGATGTTCGTCTCAGTTTCAGACCAGTTGCGTTTATCAAGATGGTTGCAAACCTTTTTTATTATTATTGTTTTTCATTCCTACAACTTGAATCTAATCAAGTTTCGGTGTCACTCATAGTTTACTTTGGGAACTGGCACAAATCTGAACAAGAACAACAAGCAGTGAATGCAAATAATTTATATTAGAGGTGCAGCAGTCACTTGTTTAGTTTCCAGCTAATAAATTAATCTCCAGCTAGTTTGATAGCTGATTCATTTACTTGAGTAACTATTTAAGAGAAAAAGAGGCCAACATTCTCAGATTACAACTTCTTAAATTTGAATATTTTCAGGTTTCTTTGCTCCTTTATGACAGTAAAGTGAATATCATTGAGTTGTGGACAAAATATGACGTTTGACAACATTGTCTTTGGGTTTGGGAAACACTAAATAACATTTTTCATCATTTTCTGGCATTTTATAGACAAACTATTAATAACTACTTGATTGATCAAGAAAATAATTAACTGACAGTGAAAATAATCGTTAGCAGAGTTGTTTATCTGAATGTGCATGTCAGAAAGTTCACAGAAAGCTGTCATGTGGCAAGAATAAAATATAATACAACAGAAAAGTTTGCATATTGATATATGAAGGATGCAGTAGAAGGACTGAAGGAAATAATACAAAGTTTAATCTTTCTTGTCTTTTTTTTGTTGCCTGTAGATAAAACACAAGAAGCATGTTCATTAAGGTAAATTCCAGGTGGAAGTGAAATTTTAATGATGCAAACTGTTTGAAGATTTTCTGAAAGCTTTTTATTGGAGCATTTTTCCCAGTTTGCATCCAAATCCATTTATTCTAACAGTGGACCCGTATAGATAGTTGTTCCTGTGTTGTTAATGCGACGTGCATCTAATTAAATCCAAGCAGCGACGTCAGGACTAACCTTCACGTCTGCACCTCAGAAGTAAATCTACAAACCAATTCCATGTATGTGATATTGAATATTCTTGAACCGGCTGCTCAGTCTTGTTGCAATTCATCAAACCTGGACAGGTACAGGACAGAGTGACTTTACATCCACCGGCCTCCCTCCCCGTCTCTCCTTCCCTTCCAGTCTTTTTCATTCTGATCTGCATTTTCTATTTCTGTTTCCTCCTCACTTCTTCTCTTTCCTTCTCTGTCCTGTTTCGTCACCGAGTAGAAAAAAAAAGCAGCAGTAAGTGGTTTTGTGTCACACCAGTCGGGGGGGTAATTGCTATTTAAGCCCGAGGCTCACGTTACACCGGCTGCTTTATTGCAACCCTGTTACGTGGTGCAATTTTTTAATCTCACCCGTATTGATTATTCCACTAAAGACCAGAGTGTGATGTAGCTGAATGTCACTCGCTGGCATTTTTGTATATTTAGGCCAAGCGGCGACGTCTCAGCTGCATTTTTCTCTGAACACTGGAAGGCATGAAAGGAGGTCAGATCGGCTAATATTGACCCACGAGCATTAAAAATATTAATTTGGAGCAGGCTTCGAGGCTCTGATTTATTCTCTCAGACGTTATTTGTCCTTTCCTTCACCCTCATCCGCTCATAAAATATTTACCACTGTCTCCTTTGTCGAGTAAAGAGGGCGGGTAAAGCAGCGGTTAATGTTTGAAAATGTTAATATAAAATAAAGGATTCCTGTAAGTCAGAGGTATTTATGTAATTAATTTCTGGGTAAAACAAAAAAAAGAAAAAAAAAAGTTTAATGTGATTGCACCTTTAGCTAATAGGTGTTAAATGAACTATTAGAGCCTGATTAGTGCTGGTTAATTATGTCGTTGAGATGTGAGTGAGGAGACGGTTTATTATGTTTCCGCGTGTTCTCGCTGCGTCGCCTCCAAGAACGTTCATCCTCTGATATAAAGTAGGGCTTTAGATCACATGACAGGCTCCCCACGTCCACACACACACACATTAACACACATGAACGCACACACACACACACACACACACACCTCGGAGCTGTGGCCGTGATGACTTCTCCCCGGCTTCCTTATCTGTCACCCCAGTTTACTGCACGCCGACTGTTGTTTGGGTGCTGCTGTCTCCTCTGTCTCGCTTTTTGCCGTCTGAGTGTGCGTCCGTTGTGTGAGTTTTCGCTTGTGTTTTTGCTTTTGTTCACGCAATCCAGGTTACTGTGTTTTAGTGCAGATGTGCAAGTGTGTGTGTGTGCTCTTGTTCTTGCAGCATTGTGAGGACCAGCGTTGAAGTTTTGGCCTTGAGGAGCATTTGAGGAACAAATCTTGGTTTTAGGGTGAAGCTTGGAAAGAAGTTAAGATTAAAGAGCCCCTATTATATGTTGTGCTTTTTTAGGTTTTTTTCCCCTTTTCTTTAGTATGTTTTACTATTTTTGTGCATATAAGACGTCTATAAACGTACAAGTTCGAAACCACAAGGAACATTCTCTTCCATATAAATTGTTCTCCCTTATCTATACGAAACACCTCGTTTGGCGTCCATGCTTTTTTCGTGTTACTTATTCATGTCACCTTGTAACACGTTTGCATTATGCATAAAATGAGCATCGTTCTTGCAGTAGGGGTACATCTTTGTGCTTCACATCTGGGCTTAACCAACCTTGTCTTTCTTTCATTGGGCCAGCGGACCAATCAGAACAGATTTAGCTTTTCTGGAGGGGGGCTTTAAGGAGACAGGAGCTAAAACTGGTGCTGCAGTGATGCACATTATGAGAGAAATTGTGGGTTTTTTTGAACATTAAAGCCTGTAAATATATTCTACTAGATTCAAAAAACAAACAAACAAAAATCTACAAACCTGTAGATGTGCATAATATGGGCTCTTTAAGTTCAGGCGATGATATGGGTTAGATCAGGGGTTAAGGATTACATTCTAATTTTGTGTTTTATTGAAAACCAAAACCTCATTTTGTTTAACTGAGCTCATTTGCTATTTTCTGAATCCACTCGTACTGAGCTCAGTCCAGACATCGGCCTTGTTCAATCTAAATGAAGCAAAGACAATGAGAGTCACACTGGGAAGCTGTCAATAGCAAAACAAGTGCAATCACACAGAATGTTCTCTTGCCTTTGAAATCATTCAGGGGCATCTGATGGACTAATGTGTGCAAACCTCACAACATCCATTAGAGTTCTGGTTGTCATTCCGTTCTCACTGTGCCATGTTTTTTTTCCAGCCTTTAAATTGCTAAAGTCAAAGAGAAAGCAAAATAAATAACCTTCGTGTTCTGGTGTTGGCTGTCATTTAGAAACATGTTTGAAAAGGTAGTGACAAATTTAAAAAAGAAACCTGGACAAGCAGGTACATTGGTTTCAAATAAACTCCACTGTAGTCAAAAGAGGAGGTGAAGGGAAATGTAAAATGTTAACCCAGTCATACATGCACACAGTAGTTTTCCTGTGTAAAGAGAAATTATCTTGACCATTCGAGGCAAGTTCACTTTTTGTTTTAAGAGGAGATCAAACAAGATTCTTATTCTTGAAGCAAATTCTTGTGCCAGATATTGCTCAGAAAACAATGACATCAAGAGAATAAATGCAGGACCTTATAGAAAAACAATAAGACATACGAATAAACAAGCAAAAATAAAAGTATAATAGAAAAGTAAGAAGTATTGGTGCTAATAATTCTCAAGTGTTAAAGTAATATTACACAACCTGGTGGAGGTGTTTGTTGCCCTCCTAGTGTCCATTGCAGTAAGGTCGCCATGTTCCCTGATCTCAGTAATTAATAGTGCATGTAAAAAGTTATCCTAATAATAATGATCATGGTCTAATTTGTAAAAAAAGTGGCCTTTTCCTTTAACAAAACTACGCTTGTTTGATGCCCTGCTTCCTCTGAGCAGACAGAAGTCGGCCCACAGTGATGACCTGCGTAGGTGACATGTGACAGGACTTTGACAGGAAACTCCCACTGCTGGCTGCACGCTGCCCCAGAGACCCATTTAGATCACACAAACGTGCACGCGCACGTGCACTCACGTTCCACAGCTGGAGCTGGGCGATGGCACAAACACACTCAGCAGGATCCAAGCTGGCACAAACACTCTCCTCTTCCCTGTCAGTCGCCTCTCTTTACTGCAGCATCTCGCCCATGTGTCTGTGTTTCCTGAGCAAACTGGGCTTCTCGTTTCTTCTCTCCGCTCCTCCAGGCCGCCTCAGCTCATTCTCCCGAGACGATTTGTGTTAAATGTGTACAGTAGCATGTGTGCTGTTGTTGTTTATTTGTGTCTGTTTGGCCTGACACTGTTTGTTGTGTTAGCCGGCGTCACTTGAGCCATGCCAGAGCCCCGCTGGGCTTCACGGACTCAGCTCCTTTTCCCCGGCGATCCAGCCTTACAGCACTGCCACTGTTCATTATCGTAAATAACTTTGTGCGTGCGTGCGCGTGTGTGTCTGTGTGTGTGGACACAGTGTGTAGGTCAAGTGGTAGATCCTGTGCTGTCACGGTGGAAATGTCAGGCCGTTGCTCCAGTTAGCGCGGCTCTTGTCAGCGAGAGCCCACTTGTTCTGCTCTGCTAACTCTGCTAATGAAAACAATCAGCACAGGAAGAGTGGCGAGTGTGTGGGAAGTGGGTGTGCATGTGGGTGGGTGTGTGTACAATTTCATTTAATTTATGGTGCATACATATTAAAATACACACACAGTTGTTTGGATGATGACTGTGGAGGTGGATCTCTGTCAGCAGGCTGCGTCTGAATACATACATTTTAATTTCATGCTGAAATTGACCAGCTGAATTTCAATCTGGGAGTCGTAGCAGAGCGATGACCAGAGGTTTGATGTTGCAAATTCCGGCCTGCATCTGACCTTCCATGTGTATATATATATATATATGTGTGTGTACCTCCACTAAGGCTCACAGCAATTTAAATGTGCTGCCTTACATTATAAAATGATCAGAAATATGTAGTCCACCTGCAGCATAATTACATCAATCCTACTAAATCAGTTTCCTAATGGAGGTCAGGGTTTTTGTATGATGCCTGGAAATTGTTTCTTTAGCACCAGCTGTAGGTGCAGGCCATTAAAAAGTATATAAACAGGTCAGCCACAACATGGAAACCACCGAACACACTGATCGCCTCGTTACAGCGCAATGTTCTGCTGGAAAACCTTAGCTTTCACATGGATGTTACTTTAACATGTGTCACCCATCTAAACGTTGATGCAAACCAACCACAGACCCAACTGGACAATATGTCTTGACAAACCACAAAAAACTACTCAGATCAGCTTGAAGAACACGACAAAGAGCCCTATCCTTTGAACTGACCTTCACACTCCCCAGATCCCGATGTAATTGAGCATCCATGCAATGCTCTAGAACAAACTGATCCGTGGGGGCTGCACTCTGCGATGCACAGGAGCTCAAAGAACTGCAGCCAGCGCTGTTTGAACAGCACTAGAGGGACCTCCACAGTGTCAGGCAGGTGGTTTTAATGCCGTGGCAGATTAGTGCATGTGAAGGTCATCTTAACTTGGTTGGAACCTCACTGTGTGTTAATTAGGTTTTTGTCAGATTGGTGTATAGGGATTTGACAAGCAAAAGAAAAGATATGGCATATAGATTTGTGGAAGTGGTCAAAAATATCCTCAAGTCTAAAGATTTACATGGCACCAGATAATTTAAAAAAAAAAAAATGCTTCTATGCTCTACAAGCTAAAATATTAAATAAAGAGCCATATGGTGGGGCTGTTTCCAGCTCTGCACCAAAACACTGAAGACCAAATCAAGGTTTTTGACTTGGAATACAGGCAGTGGATGCTCATGTAGTTGCAGGCACACGACATACATAATGTAGGTTATGTGTTGGTCTGCTACACAGACAGATGCGCTGCTGCTCACACTGACCACACAAAGACACTCGGGGCTCCAGTGGATGTTTCTGAAACACTGTGACTTTGCAGCTCGTTCCAGATGGGACTGTAGCAGTGTGTCACTGATTGTTTCTGATGTGTACAGATGACTGTGGAGCAGCCTGCTGCAGGAGGTTGTTGACCGTTTATCCTGTGCTCAGTGGGCAGATATTAACACGAGGCTTCTGGAGAATTTAGTTCTTGCTGTGTTTGGACATCACCGATGGAAAGCATGTAAACAAAATCCAAAGTCCAGCAGCAACTACATCAATTACAACTCATCTAACGATGAATTTATGAATTCTGCTCGCACAGCCTTTCCTACTTGTTGTCCTGAAACATGCACAGACACTATGCTTGCAGTGCGTAGAGTTCATGCAATTGCTGATTTTGTGATGCACATGGACATCCGCAGAGGACATGTGGCGTGGACGCATGAAGCCAACTTTTCACTTTTTTTTAATACAGTCATGACTCAACAATCCGACCCTTAACAATCCGAAAACCTTGCTATCCGACAGGCTTTTAGGAAAAACCAACGGAACCCATGAAAAAGCCTTGGATTCTGACTCTAACATAACATTTTATGTCACAATGAAGGATAAGTCCTACATTCAGACTGCAGGACTTGATGCTCAATTCAGATTTTTTTTGCGAAATTTGATTTTTTTGCGAGTTCGTTCACATTTCCAATTAAATGCGACTTGTATGTGATCTGCTGTGTGAACTTCATATGACCCAAAAGTGTCCCGCATGCGCAGAAGAGGACACGACGACGTCACACGCATGCTCAGTGTTTACGGAAGTAATCAGCAGCCAAGTACTGCCTGTGCGTTCCGGCCACTTCCACCCCGTCAGAGCGCTCCCCCAGGGTGGAAGTGGTCCCCCCAACTGTGCTGAATATTCATTATTATTCGGACCTGTGTTGTTCAGACTGTCATGAAAAGACCAGATACAGGTCGATTACCGGTCAATTAGGCGTGAAATCCAGCGATGCGTCGTGTTCTAACAATACACTAGTAATTATAAGAACTATAAACAATAAATATTAACAACAAATGAGCTTTAAAACATCAAGCCCTCCTTGTATCTCGACCTCCGTGTTGACAATCCGACAGCCTCGCTATCCAACATAAAAGAAGGTTTTACATTTAGTGTCAGATTATTGAATCACGACTGTACAGAAATAAAAGAATAAGCAAAATTAATCTAACTAGTCTGGCCTCCTTGGTCGGTAACTAGACTGTTCAGACTGACAGCAGCACAGGTGAAGCAGCGCTGCCTACTCATTTATTTCAGTGAGATCATGGCGCTGACACAGGCCACATGTGGAGAAGAGTGCTCTGTTGTCTAGCAATGAAGTTAAACATGTCTCAGCTTTTGTTGCAACACATAATACTGTGATCCGTTACTGTTTACCTGGTAATCACTGAGACAGAGGGTAGACTCAGTGGCACAGTGACACAGGTTAGAGTTGTAATATGTTCCCTCATATGATGCACACCTCTATGCAGTGATTTTGGGTTTTATTTGCCATCAGACTATGTATTACTCAAACTGGTCTTTCTGGATTGTATTTAATTCTCTCACTGTAACTGGACTAAAGCAGGCCTCATTCAAACACTCTGCAGAGAGAGAGTTTTTCTAATAACAGATGGCCACAGAGTAACTCCATAATAGTACAGCTACACCCTCAGATATTGATATTTCAGTGCACCGTCCATGGAGTTAATGTATAATTTCTATTGACATTAATCTCTGCACAGCTACGGAGCTGGCAGCGAACACCCACCATCTACCCCTCACGCATGTTTATTATTCTAAGAAGAAATACAGTGTAAACATACAGCAGAGCGAGGCAGTGGGTGTCCTAGTTATTACTGTCAATACCGCCCATTTACTGCCAAACGGCCTCTATTATTAGACTGCACTGGACTGTCATCAGGTATCTTCAAAGGTTGCTACATAAATCACATATTTTTCCTTTCTCTGTGAAGCGTTGTGATCTACGAGGGTCTGGGACGCGTTCGGCATCAGCGGAGGAGAGTCGGAAAACAATGAAAGTTTCCGTTATTATGCCGTGTTTATTTCTCTTCTTTCCATTTTCCAAACGAGAGGGATGAAACCCGAGGCAGGCGGGGTGGAGTTAATGTATTTTCCTGTATGTTTCAAAGATTTCTGGCGTGTTGTGAAGTCAGGATGTGGGTGTTTGGGATTAGAGAGGCCTCCTGGCGTTTCACTCACCGCCGGTTCGTAGCTGACGAGGTGGGAAATCTGTGGCACGCAGTTATCAGACGGCGACTGATGCACCTGGTTTCAAGAGAAAAAAACATGCTACCTGTAGTTCCATTTTGTGAGCTACAGCCTTGAATTAATTAAAGATGTTCTAAAGAAAACGTGTAGTTCACCTGACCTCGATGGGCTAATCAATAAAAATGTGTTTTCTGTGATGCATCCAGTGTGGGCAGATATATTTTAAGCAATGCAGAAAAAAAACATGTTAATGTGTGAAACTCATGTTGATGTTTGTCCACTCAAGGCCTGACTGGAGGTTTCTGACTGGAAATATTAAAAAGAAGCGGACGTGCGGATCTTAAATCACAAGAACCGTTGAAAGTCTGAGCTCGACCTCATATGTCTGTCTCTACACACACACACACACACACACACACACACACACTTAAGTGACACTAAATCATAATCAGATATTAGTATTTGCATAATTTAGGATTACTGTAACAGGATTAAGATTAACCTACTGAACACGTCCTCTTATGGATTAAATATTGCTCTTATTAAGTCTATGTGAGGAGTGTGTGTGCATGTGTGTGTGTGTGTGTGTGTGTTACGTCCGACAGCTCCTACAGGATGAACTCAGATGGTCTTTTCCACATTGAACTGGAACACTGAAGTGCAACCCTCTGTTAGTGACTTACAGTTTCTCGTGTCTCGAATGTCGGTAATTTCAGGTAATTTGTTGGTTTGGATTGTTCACTGTAAGCAGCTGCTTTGAGCAAATGGTTTGTTAAGATGACGACAGTTTTTGCTCTGACAGCGGTGTGGGTCTGAGACAAAAAACATGTTTGGTGAGATGGTTGATTCAGACTGAAATATCTGAGTAGCTACTGAGAGGATTTCCACTGGATTTCATACAGATGTTCATGGTCCACGGAGGTTGGATCCTACACTGATCGGGCCACAAGCAGGTCAAAGTTTTTGCTTATCTGGTGAAATGTCAACACCACAACACTGGTGTCAAAGAGGATGTAGAAGACCTGGCCTACTGAGTGATTAGCTAGAAACTAACCTGGCCGATTATAGGATCTGACATCCAGCAGTTTTCCAATTAGTTGCTTTTTTTTTTCTAACTGATTCTCAATAAAACAAATGAATTCTGGGGCTTTTACCAATGTCCACAGCACTGTCCGATTGATTATGAAAACCAACCGATCAAGACTGAAGGATGCATTTTTTAGAAGTCTCTTTCAATTAAACATGTAAAACGTGAGTAAACATCTCATAAAAGGTTAGTGTTCGAGATGGTGTTGATCAAAATTTTTAACCCCAAAGTTATGAATTTCATTGCAAAATGTGCATCGGCTCTAAATGTCAGCGATCAATCTCTATAACTGTCCTAGATCTATCCCAAAGGTTTGTTCCTGGGACAGATAAGGTGTCAGATAGGGTGTCAGCAGCGACCAATCAAACTTGAACACATATAAAATAAGACGACAGCTACAGTCTCCTTGATTCCTAATTATTGGTATCAGTCCTGACAAAAACCACATTGGTTACCCCGAACAAAAACTGTTGGATGAGTTGCCACTAAAGTTCGTTCATGCATTAATGTTATTGTGTTCAGCTTTCCAATCACGATCCAACGACAAAAGGCACAAGAACCACTACTTACACGGGGAATGAGCAGCTCTATGAATGCTGCTGCATCACAACAATAGCCAGATGTGAATTGGTAAGCTACCATTGTTGTTACCTGTGAAAATAAAATGCTGCGTTCGCATTAGCATTCTGTATGCAGCACTGAAGAAGACCTTAAGCTGATATACATTCATTTTGTTTGGTGTAGAATTCCACTGTAGAGAATTGGTGCTGACACACAAATTTCTGGTGTTGTGACCTTCATAGATTAAACTACACGGCGACGATGGTGATACTCATATTATTATTTGGGTTATACTCTTATTCCTTTCACACCAGAGCTCTATTGGAAACCCTTTCACACTTAAGTATTTGTCTCAGTGTGTATATTAGAATGACAGTGTCTCTCTCTTGGCCAAATACTCTGAAGGAGTGAACGCTCCGCTGAATGCACACGGTAACCAATGCAAATCTGTCTGAACTCTTTAAGTATATGCTAGTTTGGGGAGTTAACTGTTTACAGATCTTGATTTAAATACAAACTGCTATGTAAATTCTCAAATTAAGTGGTGATGGATGAGCAGAGGGGAAAATGCAAATCCCCTCTCTCCAGCGTTCTGCCTTTTCTTCTTTACTTCTGCGGCAGGATTTGAGTCCACGCGTCGGCAGCTCGGCGGCGCCTGCCGGGAGCCGGGCTGATCTGACACCGGTCCACTAATTGGCCGTCCTCATATATTTAAAATGGGGGAGCTCACTTGAGTCGCAGAGAGAGTACAGTCAGAGAGTCAGAGAGAATACAGAGAAGGGGGTCTATCAAGACTGTGTATTTTACCAAATGTTACCACAATCCACAGACCTGTTGTTGAGATATTTGACTCAACGTCACAAATGTTGATCTCGTGGTGGCACTGGAGGGAAAGTCAGGGGATCACCGAAGCCATGAGGATGTGTCTTTATCAATTTATCTATGAAATGCAGAAATATTTCACTGGAAAAGGGAAAACTTTCCTGTTCTCCTCTGGGGAACATGAACATCCGCACAGATTTCCACTGATGTCCATCTAAGAATTGTTGAGCTGTTGCAGTCTGAGCTAAATGTGCATCATTTCTTATGTTTAGACAGTTTTTATGTCCACACTGTAAAAAATTTACTCTTTTTAACCGGTTTGCGCCTTCAATTTTTGTTTATTTTCTTTAATAATTTACCATTATGTTACTTTTTTCCTCCTGTTTTATTACATTACAAATATTAATTATAAAATCTGTATTTATTTTTTTACAAATAGTTTTTTTATTCTTTTGAATTTACGTGTCTGTAAAATGACATCATTGTTTTCCTGCATTTAAATCAGCAAAAATAACAATATTTTTGCAAATATTTGCCATTATTCAAAAGCAAGATTAGAAATATTCAGGATTGAAAAACTAAAACATATTTTTTAAAGTGTATATTTGCTGAATTTTCCTGTTTTGTTAAATTGCAGATAAAATCCAGTTAAATCACAGAATAAAAGTATTAACTTACATGTTACCTGGATTGACAAAATAATAATAAATAAATAAATAAATTACTATTTATTTTATTTATTTATTTTTAATTTATTTCACAATTTTTACAGATTTTGATTGTTACAGTATTAGTAATACCTTTTTTTTACTTTTTTTTTTTTTGCTACCAGATTTCCACCTTTACTTTACTTTGTTTTTGGCAGTGCATGTCAGGCTTTGCACAAATTATGTTTTTGTCTAATGTACTACTTAGATGAAACCAGATTCATGTCAAAGCAGGTTAATGTTGTTGCTTTTTGTGGAAATTACATTACATAATGTGACCCACGTGGATACTGGAGGAGTGATTTGCCTCATTTTCAGACATGATCCCTTATTGCTCATGGGATCAATAGGAAGTCCCACTGCAGCAACTAAAACTGCAACGAGATAGTTTGGTTAAATTGGCTGTTTTCGTGTGATATGAAATGAAGACAGAGAGAACAGGAGCGAGGCAGGCTGCAGGAGCACACTGAGTAAATGTGTTGAGCCTTTCCCCACATATGTCAGCCCTGATCTAAGCCACACCTGCTGCTAACCACGACTTACCAGCGAGGGAGAGGGAGAGGCAGCGGACTGTGATTCAGGCTGTGCAGTCACAGGCTGAGCAGTCGCTGAAGGACACGGTCGCTGTGCCGCTGCTGCCTTTTTCTTCTTTTTTATCTCCATCTCCGCTGCCTTCCCTCCTCTCCTCGAGAACGCCTGGCCTCTCCTCCTGTCGTCCTGAAGCGATGGTGTAATTAACGGGGCTCCGTGGGAGAGGAACCGCTCTGCCTCCTGTAGGATCCTTTTCGCCAATCGCTGACTCTCGCTTCAGTGCTGGAGATAAATGGAAGGGAACACTCGCTCTGCCACCAGGCAACTGGGGATTCCTCTCACTGTGAAGTGGGGTTTTTGATTTTCTTTTCTTGGACTTTGCAGAGTGAATTTCCATCTGGACGTTTGTGGGGGGGTGTTTTTTAGAGAAAACTTTGAGGGTTTTCTACATGAAATAACCTAAGCTGAAGCTACTTGGCAGCAGGAAACAGGTGGGATCGAGGGGTTTTTAAACCTCCACTGCCTGCTGGGGAGCTCAGCCTCCTGCTGAGATCCAGCAGGAGCAGCTTCACTCTGGACTCTAGCAAATCGCACACATTGCTTAAATCAAGTGGAAGGATCAGGTGTGAACTGAACTCCTTCACACTCACAGAAGGTAAACGAGGAATCCTTTCTGACTGGAGGCTGGATTTCCATCTCTGGCTGTCAGGGAGGGGAGCGTGCACTCATTAGGCGGCCGCGAGGAGAAGATGCCAGCCATCCTGGTGGCCTCAAAGATGAAGTCAGGACTCCCCAAACCCAAACCGGTGCACAGCGCCCTGCCCATCCCCCAGACCCCCAGCAGGCCGTCAGCTCTAGCTCTGCCTCCGGCGCCGCTCAAGACCCACATCCCCTCTCTGGGCCAGCAGGCGGGCCCAAGACCCCCGAGAGGCAACGCAGCAGAGTCAGAAGTTGTCGGAAACACTCAGGTCAGAATGTGAAATAGTTCCCTCCACCTGCAGAGTCCTTGTCTTTACTTGGGTCAGATCAGTGCTTTGAATGGTCCAGGATGAGTGTGTATCCTCCTAAAAACTCCTTTTTAATGTCTTAATTCATCTTGTTTTAGGCAAGAATGGAGTGATATTAAAACAGAGAGACGTTCAATTGTTTGGTTTTCTCAGCCACTGTCAGCTCATTGATCTTCCAGCATCACCATACTTTTTTTTTTTTAAATTTTGGCTCAGTTTATCATAACAGAGCCGCAGAGCCAGATTTCAGCGCATTTCCTGGAAGGAGCCGGAGCAGGCGGCGTCTCTGCTGTCCAGGATGGCAGCGTAGCAGGATATCAGGGTGGCTGTTTTTGCTGCGTTTGTGAAATATTGGCTGCGCTTAGCAACCCGTTCTAACACCATGTAAGGCAGCGAGGGGGAGAGGAGGTGTCTGTTTGTGTGTGTGTGTGTGTGTGTGTTAGCGAGCCAGCAAGTGCAACGCTTCTGCAAACCGGTCCTCGCAGTCAGGCCGACTCTGTCAGCCAGTTAGGCGTCTCGGATGGGGGACGAATGTGAATCCTGCGCGGGGGAAGGCTCGCGTGAGGGGAAGATACGGGAGGCCGGAGCCGGCGGACAAGTTTGCTGCCGGTGTCGTTTGTTTAGTGGCTAATCACGTTTTCTCACTGACCTACTTTCTGTGACTTTCTCTCTTTCCTCTCTGTCCTCCTTTCGTCCCCCCCCACCACCACCACCACCATCCCCGTGGTGCTGATGAAGCAGCCGTCTTCACCCTCGGCTGGGTTAACCCCTGACCTTCCCGACCAGTTGCAGTGATGTGGATATTGCAGTCAAATGCTGAAATCCATCATTTCTGACAGAGAGAGCGCTTGTAGATGTGTGTGTTTTCTGACTTTTCAAACATGGGGGGTTCTCTAATAACTCATGTTTTCCAGGTAGTTGTTCTATAGATGAATTTTATTGCCCTCATTTCTTGCCCTGTGTGTGCTGGATTTTGCCCTGGGGAAGGACAGAGCTGGAAGAGGAGCTGTGAGGCAGAATTGCTGCTGAGGACTGTGAACCCTCCACATGCAGGTTCAACCCTCGGTGGAGTACCTGCACAAACTCCATCGGCACTCAGTGTGAACCCAATCTGCTCTGAGGGCACGGTGAGATGAGAGAAGACTCTCCGGAGACACCGAGGCTGCCTCGTGTTTCTTCTATTTTCAACAAGCTTCTTTAACTTTTGACCAAATGCAGCGCCGACAGCTTTAATTAATCTAATAGTCAGGAAGAGTTCGTGCCCCCAAAGTAATTAAGGCTGCATGATAAGAAAAAACTGTCATTGTGATGTTTTATTTTTGTGAGAGGGCAAAGTGCCTCAGTGGTTAGCAC
>NW_007579735.1:45063-58023 GCF_000690725.1 Stegastes partitus
CCATGCAGGACTTTTCCCCAGATGACTTATTTGGAAAGGATTAATCACTTTAGAATGATCTGGAGTGCATCTACATAGAACATACTGCAATCTGAGAGCTTCTCATTTGTTTGCATAAATACGGCTTTGCACTCCTCACATACCGATTTAAACGGTCAAACAGATTAATTGTGTTGCCTTAAGTGCCAGTTTTTGGTCAACATCATCTTCTCTGTAGCTGCAAAATCTCCATACAATTGACATGATGCTTCATTTTGCAAACAAACCCAATTGTCAGTGTTTTGTCAGACAGAACTCTGTTGTATGATTAGTCATGGAAAATGAGAACTGTGTGAGTTTTCTTTTCGCATCAGGCAGCGTGTTGTGTTTGAGTTAATTTGTCTTACTCACATTGCAGTTCTTGCGGTGCCTCAGTTCGACGCTGAAATTACATACTGCTCAGCCCTAAAAGCAATCACTTCACCATCATTTGGTGACACTTGTGGATTCGTTTTCTTCTCTCTGTGTATAAACGGATTGATGTCACGTCCATTATCTTTTCAGCAGCTTCAGTGGAGTCTGATAGCGAGATGTGCCAGTAAAGTGTTTTTCAGAGCTTCTCTCCGGAGCGCCCATTTTGGACCGACTTTCAACAGTCGCACAGGGGCAGGAAAATCCATCTTTAGAAAAGGCAGAGAGGCGGATTTCAGCACCCACAGTAGCAGCAAATAGATTTCACTCCACAGCCGTCATCAGAGTGGGTTGAGGCTTGAGTCATTTCTCAGCCAGGAAAACTTGCCCTCTCTCTTGTCTCTGTTCTGCTTTGTTATTTGACCTTCATTTAACCGTGATGATCTCCCGAGATCTAGTTTTTGAGAGAGTTGAGGCCAAAACAAACCCAACGAAACCTTTAATGAGGCACTTTTTCTGCAGCAAATGTAGGAAACCGCGGGTGAAACGAGGTGTGTTGCGTGAGGGGAATACGTGCACACAATGCATTCAACACAGCGCGGACAGCAGAGCGTGCCAGCAGCTATCTGAGGGATTAGCCGGAGTCATGGTCGAGCGTAGCTGCTCCTCCCAAACATCCAGCTGGACAGCCCAGTTGGCGCTAAACACACAAACATGTTGTGTACACCTGTAACAAAGAGTTAATCTTTAATGCAACGGGAGCGGCAGGAGGCAGTGCAGACATCCAGGTTGTGTTTACAGTCCGGGATGCTGCTGTGGCTGAGCTGCGTGTGAAGTCTGGCACAATCTGCTGCATCTGATGCGAAGGTGATAGTCTGGAAATGTGTGAATGGTATTTGAAGCTCTGTGTGTGTGAGCGTGTTCTCATGTGTGACTTCATATGAAATGACAAGCTGCTCTGACCTTTACTCTTTCACCATACTGTCATTATAGAGAGTCTTGCCTTTGCACACATGCTCTGCTGCCCTCTAGTGGCCCAGTTGTCTCCTGCACCTTTTTCCCCATTCATAAACAATCGCATGTGTGTGTGCATTCAAGTCATTCAAGGTTACCATCTTTGCTTCTTTATTCATTATTAATGCCTCAGTTTTAAACCTCCAGCCACCTCGGTCTCTGTTTTATTTCCCTGTTGCTCCATTTTCATGTCTTAGTGATCCAAATGCTCATTAATTCTTAGCTGCAGCTTTTAAACGCTCAAAATTCTCTGACAGATACGATAAGATAAAACTTTATTAATCCCAAAGGAAATTCTTGTGCCCAAAGCCGCTCAGAAAAAAACAAAATGACATAAGAAACACAGCGCCTAAAAGTGGAAAGCGATAAAATAGAAGTAGGCTAAGCTAACATAAATCTAGAATAGAACATTAAAAAGTAATGCTGACAATTATACAGAAGGAATAAGTAATATCACACATGATAATGAAATATTGCACCTGGAAAATGAGATGAAATATTGCACGTTACATCAAAATGAAAATGAGATGTTGCATGAAACTGGAATATTTCAACTGAGAGATGAAAATATTGCACATAAAATGCTACACATGCTACAGAAACTGATATTATACAAACTATTAGGAAGTAATGCTGCACATTATATTGATGTTATCGATGCATTAGCTGCCGTGAAAGCCTCATTCACAGCAGGAGACCCTGAAAAGCTAAACCGCTGATGCTACGAGCGGCAAGAAGTCACGCATCGACTCTCCAGCAGTCACATGTTCACTCAAACATGAGCCGCAGAGAGAGATTTGTCCGTGTGCCAGCCAGATAAAGAGCTGCTATCTTAATAAGTATCTTTCCGGATAAAGGCTTAAGGCAGACGCTGCATAAAGAGTGGCTTTATTAGGCTCATTACAGGAGCTCATCTCCCTCTAAGAGCTGAATCTCAATCACATAAACACATATTGGGGCTGGAGAGGGTCACCGGAGCCCTCACAGCTAATATTTACCAAGATCACCTTGTTGTAAATAAACCAGGATCGGCAGTGATGAAGAGCTCAGCTTGGATATTGAATCGTCTCAGTAATTTAACTCCCTCCGTTCTTGAAGATGTGTAATTGCCAGAGATTATGATTTCCCTAATTTGAATTATGTAAATTGAGTGTAATTTCATTCCGGGGATTGGTTTGACCAGCAACGTACAGACTCAGTGATACGTGTGAACTCATTTAATTAACATGGATTCAAAGCTAATTAAATGACCCCTAATGGCAAGTTATTGATCGATGGCGATGGAAAGGCAGAGAATAAACTCTGACTGATATAGAAGTATTAGATTTGTAAGTTAGGTTTAAAAACAATAAAAAATAAAAAAATTGAAACCTGGCAATGACATAAGATTTCATTCTCTGCAATTCTTGATTTTGCGTTTTTTCTCTCTAATGTTGAAAACATGGGGAATCATTAAGCCTCTAAACCTCATGCAGTTTCTGGGTGATTTTTTGCTCTTAACTATTTTTACTCACTTTTACTGTAATATAAAATCCTGCACCTCTGTGGAAACAGAATAATCAAGGCTAGAAATAGAGAGAACTCACAAATGTTTATATAATAAAGTGATTTTGATGAAATGCCACGATTTTAGCCTAGATTTCACTATTTTTCCTGATGTAGATAGACATTACAGATGATACATTCAAGTGTTATTTAAACTGTGAAAATCTGAAGATTTTTTCTGTTTTTACAGCTTGTGACTCGGAAAATTAGTGTAATTTTGGCGATTTTTATTTTATTTTATTCAGATTAAATGCTTTTGAGGAACCCTGGTGGGTTTTGGGGGTTCAGAGGAGTGCTTACTCAACAAAAAAAGAATCAATTTGTTACATGAAGTTAAAATATTAAACAATAAAATAAAATAAAAAAGTAAAAAAATTGCTGAGAAGAGCTTCTGCCATGTTGAGGTTTAAAACTGCCCTCTGATAGATGTGAATATTGTAGAATATGGATACTAAACCTTGGTTCCTGGGAATGTGTAATAGCTGCTTTTTGACCTTTTCTGGCAAATAATTGAGAAATTGCTTTATAAAGATCTTTTGTTTCAGTCCTACTTATGATAAAGAGCAGCTGATCAATGTGGTCAAAATGTTATTTTAGAGCATTTTCAAACCCTACATTTGATTTCAAAGAAGCAGTAACTACTAAAAAGGCCAAATTAAAGCTATTGAATAATGAGCAGAATCTTTAATATCAGCATCTTCAGTGAGTAAATGTCAGCGCCGGCCTTTAAAACCCGTCTCACTTGACCCCTGGAAGCGCTCTCGCTCACGTCTCGAGTCTCTCCCCTCCTCCCCGGCATCCTGTGAAAGGCAGTAATGACTTTTTTTATGGCTTTCACATCCAGCCTGAGTCTCCTGAAAACCAGCCCAGCAGGTGAGAGTGAAAGGCAGAGCACCATCGCGCTGCATTGGATTGCTAATGCCCTGCAGCCCGCCCACAGTAGCACAGATTGGGTGGGGGGTTCTCCGTCACTATATTGCTGCTCTCGCTCTCTTTTTTTTTATTACCATGACAAAGGACCACACATACACATATGTGTCCTCAGGAGGCACCGCGAGTTAAAGCCAGATTTAATGGATGTTTTAGTCAGTCATTGTTGGAGAGTTCATTGTTGGAAAGCACTAACACAGGTTTTAACAGACTGCAGGAGTTCAGACAAAGAGGACGGAGCAAAGAGCAGGAGTCTTGTTAGGTCCTGTCACTGATCCTCCTGGATTCAATTTACACTTTATCATCTTGTGGTTTCATATGTCACCGTTGTCGTTTTAAAACCTGCTTTTCAAAACAGTAAATAGTGCTTTTGAGCTGAAATCAAAGCGGTTTTCCTCAGTTTTCTTTTCCTGCCGGCTGACACTTTAGAGATAACTGGGTTTCACACAACAGCAGCAGCGTGTGTCGCTATCAGCATCAGGCAGGAGGACGCTGTTGATAAGAACGACGACACACCTGAGCGTCCTCTCCGAGGCGGCTGTCCTGAAGGCTCGTCGGGCTGAAACAAGCCGACGGCTGCGACACCAGCCGAGGCTTCGGGCTCAGACAGCCTCCGGTCAGATGGTGAGATAGCAGCAGGCCTCAAGTCTGCGGCTTTTATCTGAGGATGAAGAGGCGGCTTCACCCCCCGGAGCTACCTGAGCTGCTTTTCACTGTGAAATGGAGCAGAAGGTGCAGAGTGCTGCAGTGGTTCCTGCAGGAGTTTTATAGCTGCTCAAAAATTATCCAACTTTGCTCCAGCGTTAGTCGGTGGTTTATGTTTATGTTTCAGCTCTGGTTTATGAACCCTCAGACTGGCCGGTGGGTTTAAAAAGCATGCTGTCTTTACAAAATCACTTCCTTTATGCAGCCAGAAACTCTAAAAACAGAGACATTCGACAGGTTTTGAACTTTATAGCAGTCTTTGAACTACGTATATGTGACGTTTGGTTCAGTCGTAAATTTCCCCAAATCTCAGCATAAAACCGACATATTTCATCAAAAGCAATTTATTCCACGTCTTGTTTTTAAAAAATTGCCAAAAACAAACCATTTGCTTTACAAAGATTCTGTCAAAAACAGAAAATTCTGTTTTACTCGAAGCAACCGTGAAGCCTTTAGTGACTCCGCTGCAACGAGCCGTCAGGTGACAAAAATTCAGAGACTTTTCGGCTGAACTGCAGGATGTGTTTGTACAGACTGGAGACAGACGGAGGTATAGAAGCAAATCGGTGAAGTAGTGAAACATCCATATATGTAGAGTCCTAATTTTCCCAGTGTTGGTAGCATCTGTGGGCGCTGTAGTTATCTTCTTTTTTATTCAACAAAGTATTACTATCTTGTAAAATAAATAATCAATCAATCTGCACAAATTTCTAACTGTTGAGGAAAATCTTTTACTTTCTTGAATTGCGCTTAAATTTTTTTTGTATTTAATTAAAAGATATGTTTTACTAACATTTTCATTTTCTTTTTAATAAGAAACTCTGTATTGAAGTAAAAGTAAAAGTCTACTTCTGTCAAAGGCTAGTTAGTGATGGTAAGTGGATATAAATAAACTATAAATGCACACACAATTTAGTTAAATTTGATGTTGACTATGGAAAAATCTTAAAGGTGAGATTCAGGATTTACTTTATTGAAATCCAAACTTTGCTCTCTATGAATCATCAGAAAGTTTTATACTGTCATACTTACATTTCTGGGTTTTTGTGTTCTTTGCTATATCTTCTCCCGAAATCAACATTTTAAAAGAAAACTGTCTACCTTTAAAACGCTCCGTTTTGGTTGAGGATGTATGCGATCACTTGGCAGTTGGCTCCAGTTTTAATGACCTCATCTCGGCCTAATGCGTCTCGATCAGATTCCTCTTCCCGTGCGGTCGTCCCCTCTGCTTCCTGTGTGAGGTCATGGCTGAGGACATAACCATATTAATTAAGACCCGGCATCTGCTTCTCCTGAGTCAACATCCTTCCATTGATCCCCCTCCAAGGTGCCTTCCTCACTTTGGTTTCTCTCCTTCTCCGCTTTCCTTGCGTTGGTTGCCACTAGGAGCCCATCGGAGCAGACAAACGGGTCATTGTGAGCGGCGCCCCCTGGGGAGGCGGCGCTGCAGGGGCGGTTAGACTAACGCAATCAGCTTCATCTCTGTCTGGAAGCAGAAGGCAGCGAGGAAAGAGGAGAGGCCGGGAGGTAAAGGTCAGGGGCTGAACTCACCGTCCCCAGAGGATCCATCCAGGGTCAGGCAGGCCTGAGACACTGGTTGGACTTTATGACTTATGAGGAGCCAGTAAAGAGCCGCTGACGTCTGCCGGTCATGAAATTTTTAATGCGACAAATCAGAATTGGAGAGATGTGAATGTAGTACAGAAAAATGAAGAATTTATTTGTACAAAATTAGAGAATGCACAGTTTCATGTAGTGTAAGAACAAGCTTGGACTAAACAGTGTTAGTCTGCCTCCTTCAATGAAATGAAAAGGAAAGAGAAATTAAAAATGTCTTCTGTGCAGTTAGACACACTCATAATGCCTGAAATCATAAAAAAGAAAAAACAAAAGTTCCATTTTCTTGATTATTCATTTTACAGAAATAACCTGGAATCAACGTGTGCAACACTTTGCCTACAGGTGTTATCGACACAGAGGAAATAGTGGCTCCACATACTTGACACACATTTAATTAGTTTCCACACTTGTCTCCTATCTGCTGGTGTAAACACAGGCTGCAATTCAGTCGAATACTCTCAGAAATTTTGTCACGTGACTGTTGATCGTAGCTGAACCACGAATGAGATCACAGCTGCATCAAGCGTTGCAGAATTTTTTGCTTTTTACAGAATCTGGTTCTATCAAATGGTTTATTTGTGATTAATATTTACATGAGACATGTAGAATAAAGTCATCTTGATGAAATACCATAACTTTAACCTCAGATTTGGGTTAATTTTCCCACTGGAGTCCACACAGCAAAATGTGACACATTCAAGCACTGTTGGAAAGTTGGAATTCCTGGTTAATAAATGGTGTAATTTTGGGGATTTTTAAAAGTTCAAAGGGTTAAAAGCACTATATAATGGACGATTTTGGATGTTTTTACATTATGTTGGCCAAGAACATGTCAAAAACTTGAACTTGAGTGGGTTTTCCAGCTGGAAGATGTGCATTTCATTGTATTTCCTTTAAAATATGCGCTTGTTTTTACATTTTACTCTTGTGTTTGTCGTTCAGTCATGATATCTGAAATCTGGCATCATGGTAATATTTGGAGCATTCAGTTGATCAGGCAGCTTGTAAACAAACCCAAGGTCAAAATCTTCTGTCTAACCCACTTGTGTCTGAGAAAAACAATAAAATCATATCTTGTTTTAGGTTTTTTTTTAACCTACCATACCAACTGCAGCATTTTTTTTGTCGCAGCAGATGATTTTACAGAGTTGTTTTTACAGTTTATTCCTCCTAGATGTACAGCAGATATGACAGTATAATATAGCACCATATATTTAATGTCTCTCGCTGTGTTTATAGCTGCAGAGATCTGGCTGATTCTCGGCG
Source organism: Stegastes partitus (assembly GCF_000690725.1). Classification (NCBI taxonomy): domain Eukaryota; kingdom Metazoa; phylum Chordata; class Actinopteri; family Pomacentridae; genus Stegastes; species Stegastes partitus. Next base: position 52,534 of record NW_007579735.1, read on the forward strand.
GTGCTTTGAGTTTGATGCGATTGTTGAGAGTAAATAGGCATGAAAACAGCTGTGAAAAATTGCCTGGCTCTCTGTCAACGCTGTCTGCTTGTGAAAACATGACAGAGTGCATCTTCACATCTCTGCATTCGGCTCTCTTCTCCTGCAGCTTCAGGGAATTTCTCAAGCTGTTATATTCCCCCGATTTCAACCTGGATGGAATCACAATGAGTGTATATGTGTGTGTGTGTGTGTGTGTGTGTGTGTTTGCTGTTCTGCATGTCTGCACTCAGTCAGTTCCAAGCTTCCCTGATAACCACAGGATCCTAAAATGGGACTAAATCTGCCTTGAAGAAGAAAAAAAGCACACACACGACATGGATTTTAAGGGTTAAACTCATTGTAGGGATTGCGTGCGTCTTTGTTGTTTAAGAACTCGCTGTAGCACCCAGAGTTAATGCGTCCACTTATAGCACATTAGGCGTAATGTCTTGCATGTGCAAGTAAAATTGGTTTATATCTAGATTTCAAATATTTTAAATACGTTCAGTGTTTTTTGTTTCATGTATGGACTTCATGTGACGACATTTTCACTGTGGACCAACAGTGATGTGAAACAGCTTTAATAATGTTGCATTTAACGCTCATCTGAGTCAATATGAGCGCAAACTCGCACATATAAGTCAACTTTTTACACTTTAAACGAAAGTAAATTTACGATGTTTGAAAAACCTATAATCAATCTGCCATTACCTCTGCAGAGGAGCCCTGTCCAGCTGCTTTTGTTGCCTTTCTCTCCCCGGCATACCCTCATCCATATGTCCCTGAACCCCCCATCACCTTCACCCAGAGCAGCCAGCAGCAGGTCCATCCCGCCCCTCACCCCCACCACTACCCCAATCTTCCTCCAGCTTGGAGGGCTCAGAGGTGGGGGTCCCCCAAAACAAAAGCCCCTCCACGGTGGAGTTATCCCCCTATTGTCCCCGACACGCTGAGGTTTATCTGGGCCTGTGAAAGGAACCGTACTCGGCCCATTCACCGCAGCCGCACTTAATGAGCTTGTTGAAGGTCTGTACTAAAACTGTTAAACACGAGCTCTAAATGCTGACTTATTCTCTGCTCCTAGAGTCAGAATGTCATTAAATCAGGGCTGGTTAGGAGCAATGGGGGACTGATGGTTTAGTGGCTAAATGCTTTCCTGGTACGTTAGCTCAGACGTTGTAAAAATACAGTATAGAGAAATAGCATTGTATTAGCTGCTGCTTCAAAAGTAACAAGACATATGATGATCTACACAGTATTATGAACCTTCAAAATTCACATTTGCACATACCTTGGTTTCTGTCTTTAGTGCTATGGCTTGCATTGTTAAACACAGACCACAGATGTGTAGTTATTACTAATATACTGCTTTTCTAGTTTGTTGTCATCTGCAGGTCATATTTATGTATTCCAAACATGCACACTCCTGCCCATGTAATGTTGTAAATGTTGTGCTCGTGGATGTCCTCAGAGTTGTCCACATAGACGCTTGTGGACTTGAGTAGATGATGAAACTTAGATGACGAAACCGTCTTTAAGGCCAATTCATGGTTTCCACGTGACTGATGCGACTTTTGACAGTGGACAGCGAATATGCACACAACTCTGTTCATCCTGCAATAGACACATATCATAGGGGGTTTCTGAAAAACTAGCAGTGACTTTAAACATTTTGGGGGTAATAGCAGTGTAGTTACAGACTGGGCTTATGGCATTGTGCCAGTGTCTTTATTCCTGATGTGCGCGAGCTACAGTGGGTTAAACATTGCACAGGATTTCTGGAGAATCTAGACTTTGTTTGGGCTCCGCAGATAGAAAGCAATCAAAAATAAAGCTCTTCCAATTTCCAGCAGCTACTACTTATCCTGCAGTACTTTAAGTGATGACTTACAAAGGTGTGAATGGCAAAGTATGAACCGGCATTTAGACTTTCCTTGACTGCAAGTAAAACAATAGCAACAGCTACATGTCCATAGTGTCTGGAGGTGTTCGCGTTTTCATCCACAAGGGACAATAATCGAGGCTTCACACTGGTCTTTGTTGATTCGTTTATGATCAAATACCTGATGATGTTCCCATCAGATTTTATGGTACCTTTTCTGTGTAGTGATGATTAACAAATGTTAACATGGTGACATGCTGAACTAAGATGTACGGTGAAGTTTATACTTAAACAATATTCTGACATTCGGACATGAACCTGGACAGCTGTGAACCCCAGAGGGGCATAGTTTGTTCTAAATATGCTGTTTTCTTGTGTAATTTGAGGACATGTTTCATACATACAGTCACAGTAAATCAGCATCTGTGTATATGCATATGTTCAGTTAATGCCGTCGTAGCAGAGTGGCTGCAGTCAGAAAATAGGAGGATACATGAACGTCCATGCAGAGCCTCACATACACCCTCTGATGAACAAAACGACAACACTTTGACGCTAACAGATCCTTGCATATGGAAGATCTACTCGACACTACAGCTTCACAGACTCTGTAGCCACTGTCAGGCATTTAGCTTTCATTGTGATGTCTTCCTCACTTTTTTATGGTTTCTCTGTGATGGCTGTCTCCGTTCACTAACCAGACATGCAGCCGTTTGCCACTTAAATGCTTTGCAAAACACACTTTGTCAAAGCTAACCTCACACATGTACCTCACAAAGAGGCGAGAACAGAGCAAGTCTTTTCTTGTGTTGTGCTGCAGCAAAGCCAGTCTCAGCGTGCCGCTTCTGAAATTCACTGACAGTAGACTTGTAGTTTGCGGTTGTTTCAACTGTGAACGTCTGTTCCTTTTTATTTTAAACAAACTGAAAACATAAATGCATCGTTTCCCACCAGTCGCCGAGCGCGAAAACTGCCACGAACCGTTGCGTTTTAGTATTTGGCAGAAGACGAGCAAGAATTTATCTCTGTGAAAATATCACAGGTCATTACTTTATACAGTCTGCTTCTGTGTTATTGTTGTTTCCTGAAGCTTAGAGCGTTTTTGTTCAGCCTGATGGAAGTGATCAGGCATCCCCCCGCTGTGGGAACTTTCTGTAAATCTTGGGCCTTTCCCAAAATTCAAATTCGGCTTGTAATTTGTGGTCGGCGGTGGGGTGTGTGTGCACAGGGGGTTGGAACGCGCTCAAACGGAGGACATCCTGCACTGCGGACTCTCGTACTCACACATACATAAATGCGTAGGTTATGAACCCACTGTACACATGCACATAAATACACACATGCAGCTGCTGCAGTGTGCTGTGGGTGACGGCTGATCAGAGACCGGACTCTGAGGAAAATAAAACTTGTCTTTTTTTAACACACAGCACAGGAGCTGGTTAAAGGAATAATAAATAGAAAAAGGGATGGTTGGTGTTGAGTTTTGCGCGGTTTGGCCCGTGAGCTCCCCACTATTTAGCCTCTCCACTGCTGTTGAGGCTGCACCGATCGGCCCTTTTTCTTCACTTTTTTTGTCGCGGATGGGGTCGACTCTCGGGGGAGGGGTGATAGGAAGGTTAAGAGGTCTGTCCTCTTTCTTCCTCCTCCCTATATGACCAATGGTTCATTGAAGAGCAAAGGCACAATGTGTTGCCGTGGGCAGGGGAGGAGGAGGAGGAGGAGGAGGAGGAGAGGAACCACTCCTCCTCCTCCTCCTCCTCCTCCTCCTCTCTGGTGCGTTTGGTTTGGCTGCCTCTCAGACAGCAGCAGAGGCCGCGGAGCTCCGATTGCCTTTCACCTCCTGCGTTTATTTTTCCCTCCTCTGAGTGGGAGGGGAGAAGCTGGAGGGACGGAGCTCTTCCTCCATCAGGCGTACAGAGACCTGCTGAGGCTCGAGAAGGCAGCAGCAGCTCTGCTATTCCCTCTGGATGGACGTGGTGCCCCCAGTCAGGACGGTTCTTTCAAAAACTTGCATCAAACCATCTTCCTGGATTCTTTTTTTTCACCTCTTTGTGGATTGTTTTCTGCAGCTCTGCAGTTTGTTGAAGATCTGATGGCTGATGTTTGTGACTGGACGGGCAACCGACTGTCCTCCTCAATGTGAGGCAGGTGCAGGAAGCTGCAGGAAGCAACATGAGTTTGATGCTGTGCCGCTGGGAGCAGAACAATTTCACCATGAAACTGGTAGGCTGAACACTTTCAGGTCATCACAGAGGTCCAAAAACACATTTCAGTACTTTTCTGTGGCCTCATTCTGTTGTTGATGTTTGGTTTCATGAATACATTGTTCACATCCTTTATCTGCAGCTTCAGGACAGTCTCACTTAGCTTTTTTCCCCATTTTTAAAAATATATCAACAAAAATGCTTGTCTCATCAGCCCAGAGCCTTATGGTGGCTGCAGTCTGGATTAGTGGTTTTAATATCAGAGGGGACGCGCTGAAGCCATGCATCCTGGATTTTCCTCCCACCTGATACGAGCTTCACTTTGGTGTGTGCATGGAAAGTTAAAACAGGCTTAGCGAGAACCGGAGTTGTGCGGCTGTCTGCTCATTGTCATTTCAAGCATTTGTAAGGAAAAAAAACGGGACGGTCTGTCACTCTGCTTTGTTGCCCGCTGTTTGGTGTGATATAGGTGCGATGCCACAGGGGTGACGGTAAATATTCAGCAGCCTCTGGGACGCAGAGATAAACTGCAGAGGCGGTCAGGTGCAGATAGGTCATGTGGTGCAAACAAATGAGGAAAAAAAGGCTTTATAATAGCTGATGTATATGATAAAAGCAGGAAGCAGCAGATTTAATAAAAGTCGTTCTGCATAATAAGCACCCTGCTGAGTTTACACATAACAGAAGCAGACAGAACACTCTCTCTCTCCGTCTTTCTCCACGTCTTTCTCTTTCCTTCAGTCCTTATCTCGATCTCCTACGAGCCCGGAGAGGAAGGGGAGATGGAAGCAGAGGAGGTTATTGCCAGAGCCCAGAGATGAGCCGATAAGGCGGCCAGCTTAATTACACACCGCTAACCTACGCGCAGCGTGACTGACGGGAGGCCGGCGGGTCACGGGGTCAGCGTGCATTTGTTTGTGTGTGTAAAAAAAGCAGAGGTTGACAAAGACACGCTCGGCTGAACATGGACGCACACTTACAGAAATGAAAATGACCTTCTGGTTTTATTATGAGGTGTAGTCGATGTCCATAATCCTCTCTGTTCTAACACGGCTCTATTGATTATTTGACTGTCATGGTTCTTGTGTCAACATATGACCCAAGCAGCATAAATCAGAACGCATGATGGATGTGTTTAATCTTGCAGCCGGGTTTAGACGGAGCAGATAAACAGAAGTGGAATCATCATTTTTTAATTAAGGCATGTAGTTGTCATGTTGTGTGTCTTTGTGTGTGTGTGTGTACACTTCAACAAACTTGCACGCAGTAGCCACATCATGCATTTAAATACTCGATTTATTCTGTTGATGATTTTATTTGCTAAACTGAATGTGTTAGTCTGTAATGGTTTATCTCAGTCATCTCGGTGCTATGCAGGAGTGT
>NW_007579735.1:59178-71726 GCF_000690725.1 Stegastes partitus
TTGGAAAAAGTGTACATGAATAATGCAAACTGCAAATATTCCATTTCCTAACTGTAAGGGAATTGTTTTTGAGTTTCTAAACGGTGAAGTAGTTTGATTTAAGCTTCCTGTTTAAGATTTAGATCAGTACGCCAGTGAGTTGGTTGCAAATTTCTCCAGACATCTTTTTTTGTTGTTTCTTGAGTGCTACATTTTGCTAAACTAAACTCATTGTCATTCTGGACACCTTGTAGTTAAGAGAATGTCCAAAATGAATGTGCAGCCAAGGTACTGAACTTAAGCCTTAAATGACATCACAGGTACATGACATGCAGCTTGCCTTTACTGCAACCAAAACCTTATTCATATGTTATTAGTCTATTAAATGTCCAGATTTCAGCACATATCGTTCCTGTACATATGGGCCAGTGGGTACGTCCGCCACCTTTTAGTGTGCTCAGTAGGTGCATCATCATATATTCTAATTATTGATGAACAGAAAATGACCTCGCTAACATAAGTAAACTCTGGTGGTTGTGTGAAGACGAGTTTTTGTGCCTACACTTAACCAAACAGCAAGTGAAGGTGAAAATGAGACCTGAGTGAATAAATAAAGTGGAATTATGATCTGAGACAGGACTTAAGTCTCCTTAATTAAATTCTGAGTCTTTATATGAGCTAAATTGGAGCTACACCACCATTAAATAGGGTGATAATGGCCATCTGAGCCTGCTAGCAGGTGGAGGAGGTTCCTATCTGTCCATATGTCTGGGAAAGATGTGCGCCGATAACGTCTAATGAACGATATGATAACATCCAAATTGGATGAATGGAGGGGGGTGAGTATAGCAAAGATCTATGAGGAGATTTAAACCAAGCAGACTGTAGCTGTACAAATCAGGATGTGCATTTGATTACTGGGCAGCATAACCAGGTATAGTGCATTTTGAAGCACAGTATCTTTAGAGGTTAGATAAGTCATCTTTAGGTGTAGAATGGACGTTTTAAACACTGTTCAATCAACACGTAATGCCTTGGTGTTGTAGAATTCAGAAGCTCAGACCTAAATAAGATTTCTAAGATCCAAGAGGGAGCTGCCTGAGGATTTTCTCTGCAGGGGAATCAGTTCTATCGCAGCACATTGCTTGTTTGCGTACTACTAACAAGCTAACAAGCTAAGCCCTCTTTAAGGTTCCATCGTGCCCTCATTGACATCAATCTGCATGTCTCAGGATTTGTGCTGATCAGATGCCGCACGGCAGAAGCGACTGTGCCACTTCAGCTCTGCAGTAACCACACAGCATTGATTCCGAGTGTCGCATTCGCAGTTCGCTGCTCTGCTGTTGTGATTTCCAAATCAGTTCATGTATCGCATGTGCAGATGCCCACACATGCTGATGGACGACTCGGTTCCCCAGCCTCCGAGCTGCTCAGCACCCGGCCAAGTCGTTTAGTCTACCATGTGCTTGGTATGGCCTCCATGCCTTACAAAGCCGCATGTCTTTCATGTGCCAAACAGAGAGCAAGCAGAGACATGAGGGCTTATTTAGAGCTGGCCTGTTTCAGCTCTCTGCGGGCTAAAGCCACTTGAGAGGCCTGTGTGAGTACACCGAGGTGGGGGGCGGGGAGGCCGCTCGCTGCCAAGGGCCCCGCAGACCGAGATCCATCCATGTCGTGTCCAGAGAAGAAGCAGCAGCAGCAGCAGCTCCAGATGCAGTTCTGACGGCGAGGACAGAGTCAGGAGAAGATAAATGTTTGTTGTTTCAGTTTGATTACTGAGAGAAGAACATGCAGCTCTTGTGTACACTCTGAATGAACTTCAGGCAGCATCACTCTCTCTGTCTCTGAAGCACTGCCTGTCTCGTCTGAGTTTATGTTTGCTTTCTTCTCTCTGTCTCTCAGACACTCGCCATGTTTCCATAATGTGTTGTGATGCACATTTTGAAGTATTGCATTAGAAAAGGTTAATGGAAAACTCAGAGAAAAACATTCTCGATTTCACAAAAACATTTTTTATGCTCACTTGAGGTGGTTTTGCACAAACAAGATAACGTTCATGATAGGTGATGGAAACGCGTTTTTTGAATAAGTTGTTTATGTTTCCTCTTGTAGAGTCTCTGGACTGCATGAAACATGATTAATACGAGCTGACATGAAAGAATAATAACTTTATCTATTAGAATCAATTCCTGAAGAATTTCTCTTGGAGATGGCCAAAAGTTTGTTTCCTTATTCCTCTTCATTTTGTTTTGTTTTTTAATCTAGGAACAAACAGCTGTTCATCTTTCTGTTTATTGTATAACATAGTGTTCCACCAGCCTAGTTCATTCCCTTCAAAACAATTAATGCTAACAAGCCTAATTTGGGTGTTTTTTTGGGTGACATTTCAAAAGTTTGCTTCAAATACCTTGTACATATATAAGGAAACATGCTTTTTGACACCCAGCAGTCTGTTTGCACTGCAGGAATGAAACACAGTGTAATAGCGCAGACAGTATCATCAGCTCTGCTTGTGTTTTCACTGTTGGACTTGTTCCTGCCACTAAATTCGGAGGTGACACTGGTGCCAGTTCCAGGTGCCAGTGTGGCAAGAGTGATGAGAGCTACAAGGAAGTTTAAAAAGATGAAAGAATTTTAATAATCATGTTACAAATATTGGAATAAATCTTCATAAAATCTCCAAACCAACGTTCCTGGACTCCCTTTTCTTTCTTTATCTGTCTTGAATTTCTAAATTAAATATGTCTATTATCAGCCCTGCCTTTTTTTGCATCTAGTTTTTTTTTGCGTTGCTTCAACCCAATTAACTGCTAAAGTTAGTTTGACCTAGTTACCACAAACTGGTCAAGAGTGAAAATATCAGTGTTAGAGCACAGGGCACAGCACAGCAGCTGGCAGAGCAGACTCTGGTCCTCTGTTGTCATATCATACAGACCGGGGACACTGGTTTCCCAGCAGCCATCTGTCTGCATCTGCAAGTGCTCGCTCAGAGCTGTGCAGATGATGACTCCCTTCACTCAGGTTTATTTGAGCTGGAGGGGTTTCTGCATTCACGCCTCCTGTATTGTTTGACTCTACATGCTAAGATCTGTACAGCACACATATATATAGATGATAAGTGAAAGACTATCATGTATTCCATCTATGCGTCACTCCTTCTGCTCGCTGCATCCTTCTTATAGATTATTGTGTGAGTGACTCCTGCAGTCCATATATCATTCTCCCACCAGCCATCTGCTGCCTGGGTCAGAGGGGATGTGTTGCCACATGTCACCCTCAGCCTGCAGCAGCACGAGGAGATGCTGAGTCCTTATCAGCCAGGCTCAGCAGCAGGACGGGTCACCAGCAAGAATATGTTTCCTAACGTGGTTGTACACCGCTCCCAGTCAATTTTGAGGCTGTTAAAAAGGTCAGCGTTCACATTGGGAAGACTTGTAGCTATAAAAATGTGGAAAAATTGGAGGATTTGTAGGATTTGTCAAGTTTAATAAAGGTCAAGAAATCCTTTAACAAGCTTAAGAGTTGACCATGAGATGTTATCACACAGTGGGGAGGTGATGCATGAAGAACTGGCATTGTTTTTCCACGCTAAAGAGCCTGAAGTCAACGTTTTTTATCCCAAATGTGCTTTTTAATTCATACAAACCCAACTTACAACATGTGCAACAGAGGGTGGCGAGCAGGTCTGCATAAAAGACGATGATGATGCTAATATTTCAGGCCCTTTCAGCGCTACTCCCTGCTGGTTTTACAAAGTGTGGCAGCGTGGTTTTGTTCTTTTTTAAACCAGTATTTAAACTCCATTTGTCTGAGCCTGTTTGTATCACCTCCATACTTGACTACAGACCTTTACAAAGTCGGTGCACCACCACAAATCAGGTGTCGAGCAGCAGAGAAAAGTGTAGCAGACTTGTCAATGGGTTTCACACTTGCTCGTATGTATATATTCTGCTTTATTGCCAACGCACAGATATGTGTGTCCTCGAGTTTCTTCAGTGAAGCTGCTCCAAAGTGTTTGGTTCTTCTGGGTGGCTCCAAGGTGTGAATTTATGTCGGAGTGTGAATACAGAGCTCTGATGTCAGCGCATAACTCGACTGGTTAAAGTTTAATCACCCGATGACATAAGATGACTTGGAAGACTAGTACGAGCCACCACCCGACACCTGAGACCTCCCGTGTTCTGGTTTGTGTGTGGGCGCTCGCTGTAATGTACAGCGCCAGGTGTGCAGGAAGGACTCTGAAGTGTCGTGTCAGTCAGCGTTAGGAGCTCAGGGAAGACATTCATTACTGTTACACCATCTGTCTGAGACACAGGGGGCAACGGTGAGCTGTGGGGATCTAAGTGCATGAGAAAACTTTGAAAAGTCTGTTTCCTCTTGATGAATTTGATATGCAAGGACATCCAAGCTTATGAACAAGCAACCTGCATTTCTAAGCCTTAAAAGTAAAGATGGATAACGTGGTAGTTTATTTAGGATACTCTTGTAAATAAGAACGAGACGGTGTTGTTCCCTTCAAGTGGTGAGTGATGTCCACTCATAGAGGATACAGTGATGGGTTCTGAAACTGTCACCTGCAATAAATCTAGGAACTGAGATGTATAGCGTCAAGTGGCTCGAAGGTATGGACGGCAGCATTCATCTGCATAGTCCAGCAAAATGTACAGTCTGCAACCTTCTGCTCAAAGAGACACACTGCTTTTGTCATTTTGCACATTTTTGATACCTCCTAGTTCAGAGAAATGAATCTGCAGCAAAGGTCTTGAACTTCTCTCTAGTGTGTTACAGGTGCACCTTAACATTTGGCCAAATCGAGCACCTTATTCATTAAATGTCCAGATATCAGCACATATCATTCCCATACATGCGGGCCAGCACTGATCTCTTCCACCTTCTAGTTTAAGCTTCTTAGTCACTTCCTCATTGACTTTTGGAAGATAATTTATCATCTTACCGCTCTTTGGTTGTTGTTTGTTAATGTGAGCTTCAGTTGAGGCACTGATTATTAAGCTCAGGGATTTCTCACTTGGGATTTGGTGACGAGAATGTAATTATCCGGATTTAATAAAAGCTTAAGGCTAATCAAGGCATTCCAACTCAGCTCAGAATCTGACTTTAAATTCGACAAAACTTTGTCAATAGTCGACTGACTAGAATGGGCGTGCTTCTTGGTAGCTGGACAGCATTGCTATTGGCTATCTGCTGCTGTGAGGTGTGCTTAGAAGTCAAATAATTGATCTTTCAGTTTCTGTGTTTAGGATTTGGTGACTGTTCACTAAACAGAAAGAGCGAGCAGCTACACTTTCTGCTATCACATTGTAAAGCGTGTTTAAAACTTACTTAAACATCCATTTCAAAGCTACATGGAGTGCCCAAAAATAAAAAGGTTCCATTTCTGGGTTTTATGTTTCTGGTCTCCACCGGCAGCAGAGGAGGGAACTGAGTCAGGGTGACTGACTCAGACAGTGAATGACACCCAGAGAGAGAGAGAGAGAGAGAGAGAGAGAGCGAGAGGTTAAAGTCGTGTCAGAAAGTCTGAGGCTTCACTATGAAGCTGTCCGACAAGAGGAGAGATTAGAGAGGAGACCATGTAAAGAGGAGTTATGTTCCTTTAGACAACGAGCCAGACAGAGCTGCTGCTGCTGCAGAGATGTGAAGGAGACAGTCGTCAAACCACTTTACCTTTATGACACTTGGGATCTCTGGTTGTTTGCTTTGCCTTGTTAGTTGTCTGTATTGAGGCGAGCCAGCATGTCGGGGTACGGCAGCCTCAGGGTGCCGGTCAGGAGCTACAGCCGCTACTCCTGCGAAAACTTCAAACTGGTAAGAATGCAGAATGGGGAAAGGTGGAGGTTTTAGATTTTGCAGGTGTCATGAATGCATCTTTACTGATCAACCTGTTGCTGAAGTACAAAACAGGACATTTAAAGCACAGAATAAAGTGTTTGCATTTGACTTTAGCCGAGGGGAGAAAGAGAGGACTTGATTCAAGAGGAAAGGTCAGCTTGAAATAGACCCGTCAGGGGCAGAACCAGATCTCCAGGAGCAGGAGAAGGAATTATTATAGAAGCCGCTGGCAGACGCAGGTACTCTGTGACTTTATGGAAGTTTACTGTTGGGATTTAGCTCTAGCCTTATAAACCCCTGGATGTCCTAAACATGGCCGGTGGACGAGGCCTTCATCTTAGCTGGCTCTGTGTTTCCAAATGTAGATTTCCTTTGAAAGCTTGGAAGAAAGCGCTGTTATCAGTCTTTTTGTAGACTCGGCTCTCAGTGCCATTACCTGAGTTATAACGAGAGCTGTTTAAGTCCTGGCTCCCTATGAAAGCTTCTTGTGAGAGATAGGCCTTTATTGCAGCTTTGGTCCCGCTGTGTTCTCTTTATAGTCCTTGCTCATGTTGGTAGATTAGTCCATAATGGCGTGTTAAACACAGAGCTTTTTAAGGTTGCTTACTGAACCCTGAAAGTAATAAGGCTAATAGTCCCAAAGTTATCAGCGTAATTGTTGCTGCGCCGTCATGTGCATGTGAGATCCGGCGCTGCGATGGACAGACCTGAGGTGTTTGTGGTTTAACGTCATGTGAAAATGGGAAAAATGTAGCTGCTGGTTTGTGATTTTTATGCTTGAACTTCAGCGAAAACACTAGATTGTGCTCAAAAAGGTTAGAAAAACTCACATCAGCATCATCAGTGAGCTAAAAATGAACCAACCTGAGCTGTAACGTGAACAATTAGAGGCTCCTGCTTTTGTGATATTTAACAGAATTATGAGCTCGTGGAGTTGTTGTACGATTATGTCAGATTCTCTGTTAGAATGTCATTCACACACATTTTAACTCACTGTGGGCTCATTTTTCACAGTTTAATGAAGTCCTACACCTCAGTGGAAACAGCACAACACATAGAACAGAGAGAACTCAAGACGCCTTTTGTGCTTTTTAACAAATGTATTCATTGAGTTTTAAAAAAAAAAGAAAGAAATTGAGCTTCTTTGATTTTTTTATGTTTTACTTATTTCCTTACTTGTACCTGATCTGCTCTGTGTAAACACTGCCTGCAGTTCAGCCAAAAAGTTCCTCAATTTTTGCCACATGACTGTTGGTCACAGCTGAGTCATTAATGGCTTCACGGTTGAAAAAAGGAGCCAAATTTTATTTTATTTTTTTTATAGAATCTGGTTTGTGCACATGGTGTATTTTTGTTGAATTTTTAAATGAGATATGTAGAAATAAGTAATTTTGAAACGTCACAATTTTAAGCCCAGCAAACAACAACAACAACAGCATGCTTTTTCAACCTGTTGGCATGTTTTGGGGTTCGGAGGGTTAAAATCCAACTGATCAAAATATGTAATAATTTCAAGTGACTTTAAGAAATCTTCTAGGAATGTCCTATTTGTGGCGTTGAACACATAGCTTCTAGATTTAATGCACTTTTGGCACATTTTGTTCTTTTGAATTGAAACTCTCATTAGTTTAGTTTATCCAGCTGACTCGAGATGCGATGCTGGTGCTTTCCACCACGTTGTTCATCCATGTGTGTTGTCAACAAGCTCCATAAACCTCTTTTAGGTACTAGATTATAAAACAATCAGTTGGCGCATTGTGAGGACAAATGTTGCATAAGATGGAGATAAAACAAAAAAAAAGTTCCACTCACTCTTATCTGTGTGACTCCAGGGGGGCCAGGGGGAGCTCAGCTCCTCTTAATAAGACATGAGCTCCCTGCAAACATGATTTTATGAAATTTTGGGGGGTCTGTAAAATATTGATCATACAAAAAAATTAGGCTATTATTGATGTTTGATTCATGCATGAGGGTGATTAATCACTAATTCACTTTTCAATAGATACCCACATGCATGCTCTTCTTGCCGTCCCCATCAAAGCGAATCACAAAGTTCACTCACTTTAACTCAGAGACGAGAAAACAAACTAACTTTTTTGACACCAGCTGCCATTAAACAAAGCAGAAGAGGAAACCTAAAGCTCTGCGGTGCTGAAAACAGGAAGTTACTTTTCATCATTAATGCTCATTAATTGGAATAATGATTAATTAAAGCGTAATAAAGGGCTTAATACATGTTGCATCTGATGTTTCTGACCACACAAAAGTGAAAAAAGTGAGCTTCCCCAAGAGCCATGGTGGGATTCTCACACTGGTTCAGGGAAACTGAGCTCTATGTTTGTCTGCATGTCACTATCTTTACATGGGAAACTGTTGTTTTGAGATTTGGCAAGCATTCTACCATTTTTGTGAGGAAAAAAATGCAAGAAGTTACTGATTGAAAGGATAAATGAAAAATCTATCAATACTAACCAAAGCACTGAAGCAGTTTTTCATAACTTCTGAACACTTTTCACTCAGCAGCAGCGACATAAGTGGGTGCACCAGTCGATGCAAACAACAACAGAGATAAAAGAGCAAAATAAGACAAAGTGGGCGCTGCAGCTACATGTGACAGCTTGAGAAAGACTGGAAGTTAAAAGAAAGCACATCAGCTCCTCCTGCTTTGTGATCAGCTCCGTCACGACTCTCTGTGTCACGACTTTTGCTAAACTACCACACCTGCACTTTCTGATCTTTAGAAAGTCCCCTTCAACACAAGGGCACCGTCTCAGTGTGATGCCCTGGCCGCCCTCCACCTGACCGGGCCAACGGAGCGCTGCGGGGTCGGCCTGTGTGCGTCATGCCCTTCTGCAGGCATCGCACAGCAGCCCGGTGACTCAGCAAGCCGAGGCAGCGGGGATGCTGGATGTGAAGCAGATTTGTGTGTTTGTGTGAGAAAGAAAGAAAAAAGATGCAGCTGTCTGAATGAGTGACTCATCGATGCTTGTTACAGGCTTTGAAGAACTGACTGTGTGTCATTTTTGAAGGCTTAAATTGGACGTTATTATGTGATCGTGCACATGGGTCCAGGCTGGCGAATCGACTAAGGATGGATGCTTGTTTACAGAGACTCGATTAAATGTCAGGCCGAGCCAACTGTGTGTGGGTGCAGCATGAGAGGGAATGGACTACTGTGGACCGCTCTATAGCTCCGCATCTACATGTTCATCTGTTTTCCTGGAGTCAACACGATGGGAAAATGAGAAACAACATGATATTTAGAAGTTGGTCTTTACAAATGAAACAAGAACACACAAAACCTAATGTAAGCTTATACGTAAAAACAGAAAAAAACAACAAATAGAAAACAAATGAAACAGTGACGATGATGTTAGAGTGTCTTTATTATTAGAGCATCTTTACATCTATATGTGTACAGGGCATCAGCTGTAGCCCATCATTGTCCTGCTGCTCTGTTCTAAAGCTTGGTTTATATCTCTGCATTGATTCTACGCCGCGTGTCACCAGCGATGCCGATCACAACAACTGCGGTCGGTCCGCTTGGTAGTAATATGCCGTGTAAACACAGCATATTGATTTGTGCTTCTGTGAAACGATATACAGCATGTAGCAGGCTGTAACTGGATGTGGCTTGCTTATGATGCATCGTAGCCCATTTTCACAGCTCTGCCAATCCGTCTATAGACGCTGTCATTTCTGACATCTTCTCTCTTGTCTGTGTTATTAGGTCCCACTCACAAAATGATTCACTGTTTGAGTTGCCGTAGTTTAAAGTAAACAAAGGAGATTATGTACAAGTACAGATGCACACAATGCTTCAGGGTGTACGCTCTGCTTTTAAGCTTTAAAATCCTATATTTTGCTTCTTTTTAGCAAACTAATTAAACTCTCATATGCCCCCACAGTGTATTGTTCTGGTTTTTCAGCTCAAAATGCTGCAAAGATGGTTTATTTCACCATGACTCCTAGGTGTTAGCCCTGCTCCGAACTGGCTGTTTTGCTCTGAACACCAATGAGCTGCTGCTGTTCCCGCCTCCTTCAGGAAGAAAACAATGTCTGCAATCAGTTCAAGGACTGGCAGAAGTGAATTTCTTTTATTTTACACCTCCAAGTTTATAACAACCACAAAGATCAATAAAAACAGATTATCACCTTTAAACAGAGGAGGCTGTGCATTTAAGTAGCTTCACTGGTCCAAAATGGCTGTTAGCAGCTTTTAAACAAAGCTGAAAGTTTTTAACTAACCTTGTGCTGAAATCTTGTTTACGAAGGCGCTATATTCCACATCCGGCGGTCAATAAGTTCAATAGATCACATATGATGGCTTCCATAAGGCCCCAACAATGACTCAGTGTCATGTTGCTCTCTCCGCTGTCGGGAATGTCCCTGACCCCGGCACCAATTCACAGCTCTTAAAAAAGACCCCTGATCCCACGAGCAAAGGGCTGCTGGGATTACTGGGAGTTTCTGGAAATGGAGGGATTTTCCCTCTTTGAAGATGTGTCTGTGCATCTGCGCATCATACTGTCATGACTCCCCGACTGTCACAGCGCTGACGAGTGGATGTGAGCGTGGCAGGGACTGGAGAGTAAGATAAGTGTGTGTTCATATGTCGTGGAATAACGTGTAGCGATAACAGAAACATGTTTACATGATATTAGAATCATGAGAATTTAGCATAACGGTGTCATGATGTGGAGATGAAGATGGTAATCCAAAATTTTGGACTTTTAGGCTGAACAGTGTCAGCTTGTCATGCTTGTCTCTGTTTTTATGAGGGAGAGCAGCCTTTTAAGCGCTGGACTTGATTACATTTATTCAGAAGAGATAAACAAGTACATATGATTCCAAAAAACTGGTTCAAATCCAAAACATGACAGTTATACTTTTATCTGCTAGATTATGTCAAAAATATCTAAGCGTGTTTTCTACATAAGCCCCTCTTTATTGAGGAAAATCAGACTTGAGGCCAGGGCCACAGTGCTGACTGAACACAAGAAGCCGAGAAAATTGCCAAATACAATCCAAAACAAGCACTGGTTTCATATTTAGATAAGACATGTGATAACAAAAGTAAATGAACAATAATGACCAAATAATTCAATGCCAAACTTTTAATATTTGACAGATTTTGCTACAGACACATTTCCTTTGTTTAAATCAAAGTGCTAATGTCCAATGGCCAACCTTACACAGAAACACCCAACATTTAAACCTACTTCTTTCTTACTCTCTATGGACCGTCTTATGATGTAATCACGCTAACCACTTAGCCCACATCTCAGCCTCTTATCCGTCCAGTGATTGCATTTCTATTCAATATGCAGAGTGGTTATCTTTGATGCAGAGACTGAGCTGGAGTCTGTAACGCCTCATTCCTTCCCGATAGATGCTGAATCAATATGGAGTCGATACTCCTCCTCTTCACTAACCGAGCAGTTTATTAAAATGTCTCTCAGATCAGACGTCTGCTTCTCATCACTTTTCCTTCTTTTCTTCAAGCAGCTTCCAGATCACAGAAGCTACAATAAATGTGCGGTTGAACCCACATGATTCACAATACTGCATTGCTCTCTCTCTGTTTTTTTGTTTTTTCATGCTTCAGTTATTAACATTGTCTTTGATTTACATGCGTCTGACTAATGTAGACTCTTTAATTTGGTCTGTGGTGGGATGGACCTTGGTGCAAGTTATGTGTCACTGGGAATAGTTGCATTATTTATACTCACTCTGATTAATTCCTTATGTTTACACACATCTTGTTGACATTGAACAATAATTACCCCAGTTATTGAATCAACTATCAACCTTGATTAACTCATATCAGTACAGTAATTGATGGTTTGGCCACTAGAAGGCAGAAGAAGCCTTTTACATTTGCTACAAGTAATGTGTTAATTTACGTTCCTTTTATCTCTGGTTTGCTCTCAACCAACTCTTTACCTGAGTTCATACTTTCAGTTCATACACAAACCAAAATTTGTGACTGCATGCATTTTCTGCATTGCAAGCGTGCCAAATGTGCATTTTCCAGAAAAGCAAACATTGCTTAAAACAAATGCTTGTTACTAGAAGAGAGACTGCATGAAGAGATTCTCCAACTTTCACAAATTTAGACTTTCAAGGTGCTTTGATTTTTACATGCTTAGTACTGACAGTGCTCAAACACAGCAGGAAGTTCTAAATTCTCCAGACATCCTGTGCTATGTCCACCCACTGTCCCCGACACACCTCAGGATTAATCACATTGACGGTGCCACAGTCTAATCTGTAACTAACTGCTTTGTTTTGGAAACCAAGCTTTCAGAAACATCCACAGCAGCCATGTTTGTTTTTCTGTGTCCGGTACAAGGGGCCACGTGGCCATCTGTAGGAGACCAACGTCTACCTTTGTAGTTCGAATAGAATCACTTTCGGCTTTCAAACCATGACTTGACCTTTAATAGTGAGGAGGTGTTTCACTTTCCTCACCAGATAGTTGCTAAACTGTGTATAAAAGCTGGACGTGTTCACTCTAATGTACCCCGTTGGTTTGTCGACCACCGTTTTGAGGCCTCAAGTTTAGAATTTGGACATCACCGTTGTGGTTTTTTTTTAAAAATATGTGATGAGCAAAGGGTTGATCTGACTCTACTACACTATTGATGACCACACATTTGCGACTTTTCAACCACGAGATAGCCACACACTAAAACACACTCTGCTTTATCTTTTGTTTT
>NW_007579735.1:71751-99792 GCF_000690725.1 Stegastes partitus
ACAAATAAAGAAAGAAGTAGGGCCATATTCTAATAGATTTCTATGGAGTCTGACTTTGTTTCGCAAACGGAGGAGTCGCCCCCTGCTGGTTGTTTGACAGAAGGCTTAAGGCACATTAGCTTCAATTTCTTTAATCTTGTCTGTGTCACTGCTGATACGGTTGGTTTATCAGGCTTTTTGGCCTCTGCTTACTATTATTTCAAACAATTTTAAAATGAGAGAGGCGAAATAAGATAAATGTTCCACCAAAGCAAAGATCCTGAGATGCTAAAATCTCAGCAGAGCAAATAATGATTTTAAAAAGTGTTACTGCAAGTGAAGCCTGTCATAGTTTACATAATAATTTGATTAACGATAATACAGAAGATGTTTTTTTTTTTTCAAAATTCCTGTGGTTGCAGTAGAATTTCTTTTAGTGCTAAAATACATCAAACCTCCATGTTTTCCTCATAAAAACTCAGAGCGCCTGAGATGTCTTATTCAGACTTTGACCCGTCTGAGTGGAAGACCTCAGAGACATGAAGAGTGTTGCCTTTTCAAGACTTGAAAGCAACTTGTTGTGATTTGCTCACTTTTCTTTCCCTCTCACAACCTGCCCATGCCTCCCGCTCGCCCTCAGGACATCTGACCCCCCTGTGGTTTCCAGCTCCGTGAATGACAGCTACCCATTTCACCTCGTTTTTAATTACGCTCCAACCCCTCAATTTACCTGCCCGAAACTACTTCAAAGAAAGCCTGCATGCTCGCACAAAAGCTCCCGATGATTGCACTTCCTTTTCCCCACGACCAGCCGAGAGTGTGAATTGAAAGGATCAAGTCTAATCCGGCTGCTTAAAGACTTGTTTTTTTTTTTTTAGTTCAATGTGTCACTCAAGAGTCTTTTTGAAAACTGTGCGTTTGTGTTTGGGAATGCAGCCCGTGGGATTTTAGGACGTCGCTCCGAGGTTTCTTTGTGTTTAATGTGTGGTCGTGTACGCTCGTAAACCCTGTGCGTTGCAGCTTGTGCGCGGTGATGAGTGTGCTGGATGTGCGTGTCTTTGAAGTGCTCACACCTGTCGTAGGCCTTCATGAGAGCAGTGATTCAGCCGTCGAGCGGAGCGCCACAACAGCTCCAGGTCTGTTTACACTGCAAACACAAAGAAACAAGGGTCACCGCCGTGTCACACCACCTCGCGCTGCATGTTGCGAGTCCGTTTTTTTGTGCGTGGGCTCGTCTTTGCGGGATGAATAGATGCACTTGAGTTTCACAGCGGCGAGGAAACAACTTATATTTGAGTTTTTACTTGTGTATTGAGAAAGTTTACATGGATCAGGTCACTGGGAGAAATCAGGTTGCATCAGAAATCGGATAACACATTGAAGTGAAGCGTTGCACTAACTCATGCTCACATGTTGCAGGTCAATAAGCAGATTTCTCTCCATGTTTTGAAGCTGTTGCTTTTGTCTCTTGAGTTGTATTTTAGGTTGAGCTTGCAAATGTTCCCTCTCACATTCTGACAGTTGTCAATATACAGTTGTGGGAAAAACATATTTATATGACTGTGCCTTGGTAAGCACGTACAATGATGAAAAATACATTTTAAAAGTACATTTACATGAGTACTGTACTAAAATACTTGAACTTCACTTGAGTATTTCTATTTTCTGCTGCTTTATACTTCTACTCTGCTACAGTTGAGAGCCAGATGTACTTTTTACTCCGCTGTAGGTATTTGACGACTTTAATTTGTAGATTTAGTTTAATTATGCAAAAATATAATCAGCGAATAAATTGTACAATAATAAGGATGAACTGTATTGATCCCTGAGGGGGAGTTCACAAGCTAATCACCAGTTGACCTGAAACTATTGATTGTTTTTGTCGTCAATTAAGCTGTTGATTGTTTGGTCAACTAATCGATCAGTTGTTTGGTCAATACAGTGTCAGAAAATGGTTAAAAAAAAGTCAATCAGTGTTTCCTAAAGCTCAAAATAACGTACTTTGATGTCTTGTTTTGTCCCCAAAGAGATTCAGATAGAAGATATGCTGTCGTAGAGGAGGAAAGAAAATATGAAATATTCTCATTTAAGAAGCTGGAATCAGAGAAGTTTGACTTTTTTCTTTAAAAACAAAAAAGCAAACCAGTTAATCTGTTATCAAAATAGTTTAAGTTGGTTTGAAATAGTTTAAAAGTCTGTCTTTTTACATGACACCTTATCGAATAATCAATAAATAAACCATATAAAGTAATTAAACCATTTTTAGTTTCAACATTATAGTGATGAAGACATTAATGCATCAATATTTACAATCTGGTATGATACCCTGTTTATTTTTAAACAGGGGACTTTGCTAAATTTGTATATTTGCAATTTAAGTGCATTTGATATAAATGTTTTTGTACTTTTTGCACGACTTCTCTTTGAACAATGTATTCCTACAGCATAGTATTGCAGTATTGGTACTCTGACTTGCATACAAATGTCACTACCACTTCCACATATCTGTACACATGAGTCCACATATAGGCTGAATAATCAGAAAATGTAATCTTGGTAATACCATTTGGACCAGTGGAAGTCAGGTTTATCTAATCCTCCACCACTTTACTGAACCTGGATTTCTTGTTTACATGAAGAAATCAGATTACTGCAGAAAGCTAACAGTAGCCTGGCTACTTAAACGCACTGATCACCTCTTTCCTGTCATCTGTTCGACAGGCTGGCCTGCCAGTTTTTGAGTTTGTGTGAAAACGAGTCGTAGAGGGAGAGGTGTCTTTATTTAGACAAGCTGCCACGCATGTTTCTGATCCCTCTGGGGGACGAAGCCGCTCTGAAGTTGCACTTGTCAAACCGAGTCTTTTGCAGTTTACAGACGAGCCCAACAATGCTGCAAATCAAGACAGATTCACGAGGTATCAATTTCTCAAAAATAACTCTTCTTTTATGAGGAATAATGTGCTGGGCAACTTGTCTGCAGCCTTTCTGTGCCCCCCCTTTTTTTTTTTAATCTCCTCAGAAATAGAAACTCACTGCTCTTGATGTGAGAGAGGAGAGTGTAAGAGAAAGAGTTTGGCGACTAATTATGAAGGAAGCTATTCAGATTATTCAGATGCTTGCTCTGGCTCCCTCCTCTCCTCCCCCCAGGCAGTGAAGGGTCTTTTCTGTCCCCAGAGAGTGATGTCAGCATGGCCCATTGAAAACAGCCGCCGTGTGCTCCGAGATGAATGCCCCGGCTGAGCACAATGGCCCCAATTTGAATACCACGCGGATATATGCCAGATCGGAGCCCCAACAAAAGAAGGAGTGCTACTCTGCTCCCATTCAACCATGCAGTTATTTTATTAGAGCTGTAAACTTGCTCCAACCATTTGCACCTTTTGTAGTTTTCAAGTGTTTATGGAGTTTCAAACACGTGGACGAGCCGACGTGGGTCGACCCCGTTTTGGACTGGATTTTTTTTTTGTTTCTGTTGGCTCATAACTGAACACGGTGGTTTGTGTTTTGTGTCTGACGGCAGATTTACACGGACTGGGCCAACCACTACCTTGCCAAGTCAGGACACAAGCGTCTGATCAAGGACCTGCAAACAGACGTCACAGATGGAGTGCTGCTGGCGGAGATCATACAGGTCGTAGGTAAGCAAACACACGTTTTGATTCCAAAATCGGCTGAAAGGAGCCAGCTCCGATGTGAGGCGCGCCACTAGTTTTAAAGATACGGCTGACTTTGGCCAAACAGACAGCTGCAGTCATCGCCGTCAACTTTTATTCAGTCGACGTTAGAGAATGAAACCATTCTGTGCTATTATCTGATGTAATATTGAGTCATGCAAAGAGATTTTTACTGATGCAAGTGAAGTAATTTCCTCTATAAGATGCTAAAAGCCAGAACAAAACAGTATTGTGGAGGAAAAACTTCTGGTGAGATGCAGACTTCTTTAGTAAAGAAATATGAATTACTGTGTAAGATCATAAAGTAAGGAACAGAAATACTGAAAAATTTTTAGTTGTACTGAACCCTAAAAAAATATGTTTTGGCTCAACAACAACAACAAAAATGCACCAACAGTGTGCATCAGTCTTTTTGAGTTATGACAACTTTTAATGAAATTATTTACAACCAACCAACTACGCTGAGTTGAGTAATTTGCTTTTACACTGCAATTGAAAGTATTATTTTAAATTTCCTAATAATTAGTAGCATAAATACAAGATTTTTAGTTGATTAGTGATAAATATTAATTTGTGCCAACTAGTATTTCTATGTTATTTAAAATATTTTTTAAAGTATCATATACTAAATTTCCATAGTTATGAACACATTTTTTTTTTTAAGTTGACTTAAAGTTACTCCAATGTTGAGTAGAGGAAGGAGGAGATTTAATATTCTGACCTCAAAGTGAAGAAAAATTAGATTATCAAGCTAATTT
The DNA here is from genome assembly GCF_000690725.1 of Stegastes partitus. NCBI lineage: Eukaryota > Metazoa > Chordata > Actinopteri > Pomacentridae > Stegastes > Stegastes partitus. Next base: position 76,163 of record NW_007579735.1, read on the forward strand.
TACGAAGTTACTTCAACTTGAGTTAAGTTTTAATTTATTTAATGCAGAAATTTGAGTTTAAATTACAAATATTATGAAGTTAATGCAACATTGTGTCAAGTCAACTCATAAAAACATTTGTTTGCAACTTAAAATGAGTATAAGTAAGCTTGCAACTATGCACGACTAAATTTGATGACAATGCGTCATCTGAATGACTTCTTAGAGTGTTTAGCTTTACTATGTCTCATATAGCAACTCTGATGTTGGTATAGACACAGTTTCTCTCCCTCAGTCTTTTAAGGAAACTCATGAAACTAGTTGTTTTTGTATAGATGTACTTATGTTTTCAAGTCTTGTGATCCTAAATGGAACAGAATAATTCATAATTAGTCAACAGCAGTTCACATGACAGCATTAGTATGAAGTTAGTCATCCTGGTGTGATCTGTGACAGTGGGCTGCTCCTCAGTGTTTGGGACCTTCGTCCTCGCCTGTGTCATCATCATCATCATCATCATCAGTCTTGTCATCTCGTCTGGCCGTCCTCCGCCTGTCATTTCGATCATCATCATCATCATCAGTCTTGTCATCTCGTCTGGCCGTCCTCCGCCTGTCATTTCGTCTGCCGGCAGCCTCGAGGCCGAAACAGGCAGACACCAGCTGACCGGTGACTCAGCGTGTCACCGACTCTCTCTGACCCACATTTTATACTTCCCCGTTTTATGAGGAGTGTCTCTGTTCTCGTACTGTATGACCTTTTCTTCTTTTTAGCTGCAGCAAGCTCAAGGGCATTCTATGCTATTTTTAACACTTTGTGAAATTCATTTATGCTGCACGCCTGTTGGTGCACCAACCAAATCCTAAATATTTGGTGAGAGCAGAGGGGTGCAAGTTGCTTCAAGTACATTAATATACAATCCTGCACCCTCAGTAAAGGACTGTAGAGTGAATGAGTTTGTTATAGTGTTTACCTGAAATATATTAGCACCCAGCTGACCAGAAAGCTCCACCTGGATCAGAATGATACGGATTTGAAAGTCTTTTTCTATCCAGGATCAGTTAATCCATCTAACTTTTGGGATCGATCACCCTGATTTGAATACAAACTTTTCAAGATTATCAAATCCGGATAACTCGAGCTATAAACGGGACTTCGTATCACAATGTGGACCACTAACTATGTAAAGAACTACAGCTACAACTGCCACCATTTGATCAATTTAAGAGTTTATGAAGAGAAAGAAAACACAATAAAGCAATACAAATATTTTTTTTGCTTCTTTTAAACAGTCAGACCTCCTCTGACCCAAAACAAATGCAAACAAACAAGCACATTTAGTACAAGTTCCTCATAAAAAGGTTAAATCTGCAATTAAATAACTACATTCAGAGTTTATGTTTGTGAAGAGATGTCAACCCTGCCTTCTGCCTTCTGCTGGGATCAGGATAATCCACATTCTTTTTTTTTACATCACAGGTATCCTACTAAGAAGTTCTAAACAGCACATACTGACGGTTAAAATCAAAACCAAGACTGGATTATGTGATCAAATCTGATTTCAGAACAATTTTTGTCTCTTAAACAACCCATTTTCAAGATTTGATCCAATTTGATAGATGAAGTTCAAACAGATGAACTGCTGGGACCGGGAGCTGCACTCAAACTTCTGTTAGTCAGATTCAATTATAGAAACCTACACAAACTCATTTTATTGTTTTATTTAATTTATGTATTTAAATGGGGGCTGGAGAGAGATTAGACGTGCCATAAATATCCACTTGGCTGCAAAGTCGTGATTGTATTTCCTCTTTGACGTGGAACCAGACCGTCTTTCTGGCTTGTGTTTGGTGAATCTGTGTCATTTCGTACTTCATTAGTCGTGAACTTGAATATTTATTATCCATCTGAAAGTTCCTCCCCCTCATAAGACTCTCTGCATTCTTGAAAATGCACCCTGAAAGCGTCGATATAGAAGATATGCCCTCCAGCCAACAGCTGACTGCTGCTCCGCTCTCAAATTAAATCAGCACCAACCAGTTCCATCCATTCACCTGTTCTGCCCTGCCTCTCTGCCTGCTGCCTTCTGTCCTCTGGGAAAACCTCGCAGCGCACAATCGCTGGTGAAACCGGAGCAGCACGCTTGTGTCGGAGCAGCCACAGTAGGTCAAACCGACCGGATGTGGCACCTGTTTAGCTGTTTGACCAACTTACGCTCAAGGTCAGGAGTTTGGAATTTTAAAAAAAAGGAAAACCTACAGATTGAGGTTATAACCAAGTTCTTATAGACGACCCTGAGGATAATCTGTCCAGTACATTTCAGCCCAAGTCTGCAGCTTTTTGAGACATCTGACTTCATCCTCAGCTCTCAGTCTGACTGCAGGTTTGCAAGCTGTTCACTCCAGCTCGTGGTGTGCACAAGGAAACCAGACAAAATGTATTTGTTTATTGGTTTTCGCTTTATTTTTAGTTTTAAATGTGTATCTTGAAATCACAGAGTGGCTGTCTCCTGTGGGTGCTGGTGTCTGCAGAGTGTAATTTTTTTCAGGAAGCACACAAACCAAAGTCAACAGTAGTAGTGTTAAATCATTGATAAACGTCCTAACACTGTTTTTTGTTTCGGCTATTTTGGAGTTTGGCTTTCCATTATGAAAACTGTAATGATAGAAAAGATAAGAACCGATGCTGGCCTCGTGCAGCGGCTTTTCAACACCAGGTTTACGCATTCTTTTAGGTGGTTAGTTTGACCTTTTAGTCTTTACTTTATCTAAATGTGATTTGGTAATTTGATAAACTGGAAAAATTAACAACCCCAAGTAGTTTCTGGATGTTTTTTCCCCTTTTTTAATTTTTATTTTTTATTTTTTTACTGCAATTAAAAGTCAGGCAGCTCGACAGAAACCATGGTTAGAAGGAGAGGGGATCAAAATTGTTTTTTGTGCAGTAAGATGCAGTTATAATGTCATAAATCCAACCAAAAAAAGGAAAAGGAAAGTTGTATTTCTTTGTTTTTTTTTTTTATTATATAAAAAAAATGGAAAATAAACATAGACTCCACATGTACGACATTTTCCAAATACCCACAGATGTCAGCAGTGCTGAGGGGAAAAAAAAGATTCTCCACATGCTAAAGATGTTTTACTTAGTACATTTTTAATTTGTCTTTATAATTATCTGTGGAAACACAGTCTGCAGTTCAGCCAAAGAGTCCCTGAATTGTTGTCATGTGACCTGATCACAGCTGAGTCAGTAAAGGTTTCCCAGCAGTGATGACAAGTGCAGAATTTATGGGATTTCACAGAATCTGGCTGCTGCACATTATATATTTTTTAGCAGATTTTTAAATGAGACATGTAGAATAAAAATGATTTTGATGTAATGTCATGATTTTAGGATGAAGACTTGGTTAAGGTTTCTGATAGAATTACACAGATGAATAGTTCACAAACCACAGAACGTTGAAACTCCGACCATTCTTTCTGTTTTTACAGTTTCTGGCTCTGATAAATTGTGCAATTTTGTCGTTTTTTTAAAAGATGAACTGCTTTTTAAACCCGTTAATATGATTTGGGATTCACTCGTGGAGGAAATATGTGACCAAAATCAACATTTCAGGGATCAAAATCCAAAATATCACTTGATCACTAAAGCTGTCTGAAGTCAGTTGGATAAAGGACTGATTTAAATACGCTCCATATTGATTCACCTCAGTGGACGAGCTGCATTTTCTCGCGGTGTAGGTGCAGTACGTGGTCCCGAGGTGGAGCTGCGCCGTGGGCCCCACCGAGCCTCCTGACGCAGGACTCCGTGCTGTTGGCACAGTTGTCAGCTGTGATCTGACGGTCGTGTCTCAGCTGCTGTGGGCTGGGCCTCTAATGGACACACACATGCCTCCTTTGAAAAAAAAAATAAAGGCAGCACAACACTCCTGGCCGGGCCCCCAGCGGCCCCGTTCCCATTTGCTGTGACCAGATAGTGTTTCATGTCTCAGCGGGTGGGGACAGGAGTGGGGATGTGGGGGGGGGGTCAACGGCATGAACACCTCTGCTCTCCTCACTCAGTCTGGGACACACAGTCTGGGATCTCCGCCGGAATAAAGGAGAGGATTACATTAACCGAACACAGTTTTCATTATCTCTTCTTTTGTCTGTCTCTGCTTCCTCTTCAGCCAACGAGAAGATTGACGATATCAATGGCTGTCCCAAGAGCCGTTCTCAGATGGTGAGTCAGGATTGTTTTGTTTTTTTTAAGGAGCATTGAGAAATGTACCTGCTTTTGTGTAAAATGACACTCAGCTTTGATGTCCCATCCCACCTTCTGCTAAAAGTCACTAGTGAATAGTTGTAGGAGGGAATAGTTCGTCCATTTATTTTTACTTTTGTGGTCTTGCGGGCTGCCGTCTGTAAAACCTCTGGCTCAGACTTCTGGCTGTTGGCGCTCAGTTGAAAGCATCACAGGCTTTGGTTTTTTGGGGCCACATCTTATTACACTTGCAAAGAAGACAGCATTCCTCCCATCCTCCGGAGGACGGGAAACACCAGGGCCGATGACAAAGAAACTGTTTCCAGCCAGTTATGATGTGTTTCATTTTTTTAGTCTTTGGTGACATTTAGCAGCTACGTGAGTGGGGTTTCCTCCGTAGCGCTGCTGGTGGCATTTCCAGTGTTTTCACAGTTTTGTGTTCTCTGTGGGAATCGAGCCGAGCATCCCGAGGCAGCGCTGCCCTCCGCTGAATGCGATGGGTCGTAAATTGGGCCAGTGTGCCAGCTGAGGGGGCTATTTTTGGCCACCAGCCAGACTACTGAAGCCTCTCGAAGCAGCAGAGAACGAGAGAGAGACTTACACGCCCCATATTTAACAACTGAGAAGGAGGTGAAAGCACAGCTGATCCCCCCCCTGAACTGTCATTGCTAACACACATACCCACATTGGGCCCAGATTACTATGCGGGCGTCCTGTTCAGTCCTGCTTTGCGTTTTGATGGTGGTCTGTTGTCTGTTACTGATACAGAAAATTCTCCACAGCCTCACGGTGTCAGTCAGGATGTAAAACACAGAGAGGAAGCCTGTATCATGCAGCAGATTCAGTTTAAGGCTCCCAGGCTTCATCGGCCCGACATTAATCATCGGTTAAGTTTGTGTTTTCCTCTCCAGCTGTGAGTGTGTTCGGTGAAAGAGGAAGAGTTGTTAATTACAACTACTTGACATGGTATGAGACGTGAGTAATTACCAGGGATGAGTGTATGTGTCTTTAGTGAAGTGAGCATGTCAAGCAGTTTTGTGTGATGATGAGCAAACTGTTGTGAATGTCTGATGTGCATCAATTTGAAAGTGATGCCAGACTGCTTATTATGCTGAAGCAAAGAGAAGAGGAAAGTAGTTACTACCTGCTGATGTCTATTTGAGCAAAACATTGCAGTTACAACTTCCTGCAGGGGGGCTGGAGTCTATCCCAGCTGACTCAGGGTGAAGGCAGGTTCACCTGGACAGGTAACCAGTCTATCACAGGGCTACACTTAGAGACAGACAACCAAGCACACTCACATTCACACCTACGGACAATTTAGAATCACCAATTAACCTCAACATGTTTTTGGACTTGTGGGAGGAAGAGAACCCACATTGCAAACTTCACGCAGAAAGATCCCGGGTGTCCTCACCTCGACCTTCTAGCTGCGAGGCAACGGTGCTAACCACCTAGACACCTTGCAGCCCAGATGGAAAGTCTAGCAGTGCAAAACACTTTTCCTGATCTTTAGGATTATCTACTGCTCTTTATTACTTATCACTGTATTGTTGTCAGTTATTCCATCCCTGTCAGGATCATGTAGTAATTTGACTGAATTTTCATTTGAAATTTTCATGGAACTCTTGAGTTAAGTGTAAAGTTAGCCGGATAAAAGCCTCCACAAGTTTCAGCCAAGATACATATGACATTAAATACGTCATCTATGAGGGTCAGCAGACATGCATGTGCAGACCTGAACAACTGGAGTTTAAAACAAACACGTTATGAGAAGAAATGAGGAGATTCTTCATCATCCACATCTTCATAATTCATCACTGGAACAGATGTAGTTGAAGTAGTCGCTACCAGACTAGTGAGGTTGCTTTGACTTGTACATGCTTTCCATTAATAGCATCCAAACACAGCAGGAAGTTCTAAATTCTCCAGAAATCCTGTGACTTCTTGCTCGCAGTGCTCGACACACCTCAGGAGTATTGAGTGCTACAGCCCAGCCTGTAACTAGCTGCTGTATCTTGTAAAAAAGTGCAAAGTGACAGGCAGCATTTCAGAAACATCCAGGAGGCTGGTGTATTTTTCTGTGATTGATTCGAGGAGTCATGTGACCGTCTCCATAGCAGACTAACGCATACACTATTTATAGGATAAAGCCCCAGTGATAAACGTTTTGCATCTGCAGATACTCAAGTGTCTACATGATGTAAATTTCATCCTCTCCCCGAGTCTTAGAAAGTCTTCACAGACCACTTCACAGATGTCTGCATGCAGCCCAAAATTAGTGTCCATGTGGTGACTGTGCTTTACGATAGCATGCATGGAATACATAGATACAACCAACATGTGGAACCAAGTCTTCCATTTGCTCCAGCAGGCTACAAAAGTTGTATATTAGCAGCAACTGTGCATCTTTGGTGTCCATGTGCACGTCCATATGGAATCAAGACGGCAGTGGAACTGTGTGTGTATTTGCTTTCAAACCCTCATTGATTGGTGCACTGGGATGCAAAAACCATGAATTGGCCAAAACCCACTCATCTTGTCTTGTGGCACAGGCCCTGTGGTGTACAGTACTGCTATTTACAGATACTGGTGCTGTAAACAAACCTTTAGCGTAACCAGAAAGCAGCTGTTAGTTGTTGTTCACTGGTTCTGTATTTACAAAAACCTGTCAGCAAGTGTTTGTGTGAGCAGGTTTCAATCTCCTGGTTGACTAGACCTATTTCTTAATCTTGATTTTGCACCTTAAAGTCAGTTATTTTTCTGCTTATTTTTATTTTTATAAAGCCTTCAGTTTCCCCTTCATACAACTTTGTTTGAATACTAACTCACACTTGAAAATGGCTCACATCCCTCTGCACTTCCTGTTCCACTCACTGCCATTTAGGCCTTCCCCATTAGCCCTGATTACACCCCCCAGTCAACGGTAATTGAGCGTCTTGCTCTTTTTGGTTTAAGTGGTCTGGACATCTCTGCGGTTTTGTTATCAGCATCCTGTGCCGGCTCGCTCACATCCAACCCCTGTTTCCTCTGCAACTGCAGCAGCTGTTTTTTTTAACGACAAGAAGATTGCAGGTTACATCTGAGACAAATCAAGTGGTTCCAAATATATAGTATGAATCCGACTGCGTTTGGTGTTGGGGTGTGTGTGTGTCAGTCACCAAGAAAGCAAAAAAACAATAATTTTATATTGTGCATTCATGCAGTGTGAATTGCTTATTGGATAGCAGCTGTCAAATATCGTCTTTGATTTAGCATGGATACGCTCAGATGTTGCAGTAAGTGTGTGTTTGTGTGTGTGTATGTGAGTATTATTGGATCTCTGTGTATAATCTCAGTAGGTTTGTCAGCTTTAAAGCTAAATCTGAGGCACTGAAGCAGCGCTAAGGGCAGGTGCAAGCGCAGTCATTATGCAAATGTCTGCTTTGTGTGTTGTAGTACTGTCAAAACAAACACACACACACACACACACGCACACACACACAGGTCCTGAGAGTTTATTTGGCAGCTGGTTTAGAGGAGTGTGAGAGCCCACTTTTCCTGCACTTGATTTCATTGCTTTCAAACTCCCAAAGCTTCCAAAGCTGCTGCCAATTACCACCACTTAACTTAACCTCAGCCTCTGAGCGAATAAACATGGAAATAAGCTCCGTCAGTGGAATAAACTGTAGCGCTCTCACCTCACGCTAGCTGATTAGCATACTGCCCGTCCAGGCCGAAGTGAGCGTCTGTTTTTACAACTGTCACATCCTCGTTAAACGGACCCCCATCGTCGGGTCAGTCCTGTGCCACCCACTCAGCCCCTCTGTGTGTGTGTGTGTGTGTGTGTGTGTGTGTGTGGGTTCAGTCCCGGGTGTTGATTTGACACCGAGCTGTTAAAACCACACAGGAGACGCACAAACAAACATGCACGGGACGTCTCGTCCAAGCATCGAGCTCCGTGGTAAAGCAGCAGATTCTGTAATTAACTGAATTTCACGTGCCAAGGAAAGAGAAATGAACCAAGACGGAACAAGAAGTGTTTGTTAGTCAAGAAGTTTATTTAGTGTTTTTAAAATCCATGCATTTGTGACTTGAGATACTATGGAGTAATTGGAATGTAGATCTAATCTAACTAATCTACTTTACATTCCATTTATTCATCATTGTTTATGACTTCTTGTTGTTGCACAGCTTTGTATCTGCATAAAGATTGATCAATGCTGGATTTGGGGCCGACACTGATTTTTGGAAGTAAAAGTTCTGATATCAATACTTGACTGATATTGCTTATATATACATTAAAGGTATATTGAAAAGGGAAAATAATACCCCAAGCATCTTTTTTTTTATATGGTTTTATGATATATCATAAATCATATATATTGATACTGCTACATCTGACTAATAATGTCGTTCAGGCTCCTTTTTTGACTGGTAGAAAGTAGTTCAAATGAAAGATGTTGGCCACATATTGTGTTGATTAAACGGCACAGTTTCCTCAGAGATTCCTGTTTATTTTTCTCAGAGGATTTAAAAAAAATGAATAAATTCTTGCAGCGCTCTAATCAACACATATAAAATCCCTTTCACCTCCACTGTGTGAGGATTAAAGTGGCGTATCTCAAAACAAGAGCAAATAAAACCAACATTTTCGACACAAGAGTCACATGAGGACATATTATTTTGATAAACCAACTCCAAAATGTCATGATCATTATCATAAGTACTTCAACCGTTAAGATTTTGGACATTTTACACCCATATTTTCACTATGTGGTAAAAAAAAAAAAAAAAGGCTTCAGGTCTTCAGAATAAACTTCTTCTCTCGCTAATAAGGAAGATTGAAAGAGAAGAAAGAAAGAGTGAAAGAGTTTGGGTTTGTGTTACTGAAATGGTTTCTGCCTTGATTTTATCCATTTTGGAGCTTAATAAGATATTATGTGCATCCTTCATACACTATTTGCTTCACTCTTTACTTCTCTATAGTCTGTCTTTACAAAAGAGGGCGGTGGAGTGAAGGAGCTGGACTGACAGACAGCGTGCAGGTAGAAACCAGTAGGACCAGCTGTTAAATGAGTTTAATGAAACGTAGACTGAAGGAAACATATTCAGCCTTTAAGGAACGTTAAATGAGGATGTTTGTGCACTGAACTGGCCAAACAATAGAGCCTTCAGAGTTTCACCTTCAGATGCAGTTTGACAGTTTTTACACAATGGAAACACACTCATTGCTTTACCTGAGTGCAAACAGAGTGTAGCTTTTTGTTTTACGCTGTCAGAAATCTGCACAGATTCCCACCAGTCGGTCAATAGTTGCTGTTTTTGACAGACGTATGTTTTTGTAGGAGTTGAAGCAGGTGAGCTGGAAAAGACCCAGCAGATGCTTTATTAATGCGTCTCCAGGCCGGTCAGAGTTCGATCAACGGGCGCTTTGCTGCGTGTGTTTGAGAGAGAAATACCCGAAAACATGTCATCGGGTCAGAACTCACTTAATCACATGATGCAGTGAAAAGAATTGAGCAATCACAGCTGCTGTTGCTAGGCAACCAAACAAACCAAACCCCCCCCTTCCCGATCTTTATTCCAAATGGCACGGACCTTCATTCACCCCGAAGGTTGTGTGTCTTCCACGTGGAGGCTGCTGACCAAAAACACCGACAGCAGTGGACAAAATAGTAGAAACCCAACACTAAATAATGCAGCGAAGTAGAGCAGCCCTGCTACAAACGCCGCTTCTGTGTCGGCTGTTAGCATGCTTTTTTTCTTGCACAACATGGTGTTCATGTTATTTTGTCCACCCCTTAATATATTACTACTAATAAAATGTATTTCTATAGGACCATTAAAAACTGGAGTACAAATAAAGCATAAAAGCGACTATAAAACGTTAAAAAAAGGCATCAATGACGCTTTAGAAAGGACATTATATAATATAATACGCATGCCAAATATACATACACTGTGCTCGTTTGTTGCATAAGTAAGTCATGTGTTGCAATAACAATTAGTCCATTCATGGGAGATGTGACTCAGCAGGTTTCATTACAATTCCTTCCAGGAATCTCCAACTTGGAAAAATGTGGCCTTTTAAAAATGGAAACAAAATTTCAGAAAAATCAAAGAGAACCCAAATGTGCTTTTCAGGCAACAAATTAAAGCCCTTTTTGGCTCAATTATTCTGTTTAAGCTTCGCCGGGGAGATGTTGATGCAGCCAGAGGAAATTCTAGTTTTTATTTGCGAAAGTAGACGTCGAGCCCAAGGACACAAAACATAACGGTTAATAAAGAACAGTTAAGCTTATGAGGAGATCTTTGAATGTGAGTAACGAAAGCAGGAAATGTGAACACAACCTGTTTGCAGATGTGAATGACGGCACCCAACAGCAAAATGCAGTTTCCTCTATCTGCTCGCTTGATTTCTGTGCATAATAGCTGCTGGTGCGTCATTTTTTTCGTCAATAAGCAGCGAAAACCAACACGTCGCCGAGGTGTCGAAGCCTCTGCATACATTTTTTCTGTCAAGATAGAGAGAATTATTTAGGTAGATGTCAAAGTTCTGCAAGTGGGCTGGTAGCTGTGATCTGTGAAACCTCCTGAGAGGGTGAAAGTATGTGTGGGCGCACACTGACACTGGCAACCACACACTTATGCACAGACACACACACACACATGCTGACACAACATGTTGTCTCGCAGCCTTATTATAAACACAGATTCCACGAGACCCAACAGATAGAATAGTCAAATGACAAACAGCTTTCGGCAACGAGGCTCATGTGGTCACATTAAAGTCAGATAAATAAGAGTTGCGACATATCAGGCCAGTGTGGGGTTGTTGTGAAACGTTAGATATGAACCGCTCGTGTTGTTCAGAGCAGTGTGGAGGAGCTTCATCTCAGATAGGGCAAGAAAATGAGAGTTAATTTGTTCACGAGTGAATTTAGAAATGATTTAACTCTCTGTCTCTCTCTCTAATCTCTCCGAGCAGTTTCTGGGCGTTTTTTTTTTTGCTCCTGTTGTGTTTTTACTCACTGTGGGCTCATTTTTCACTGCAGGATGACGCCCTGAACCTCTATGGAAACAACACAAGCATGACTAGAAGCATAAAAATGTATTTTGTGCAGTAGAACAAAGTTAGGATGCCATACATCATAACGAAGCAAAAAAAAAAAGAAATAAATATCAAAAATATTTACCGATTTATCAAGTATCTGCATGTGTTGCCATTTCTAGAAAAAGAAAATGGAACCTCTACATATTGTACTACTTAGATTCTCAGTTTGCTTCCGTACTGAACACAGCCTGCAGTTCAGCCCAGTTCAGTAGAAAAGTCCCTGAATTTGAAGCGAATGGCTTCATGGTTTTACTGAGGAATGGAGATTTTTTAGTTTTTTACATGAAGGAATGAATGCAAAAAGCTTATTTTTAACAAAAATTTTGAAAAAAAAAAAAAGAAAAAGAAAGAAATAAGAATATCAAACCTAAAATTGACAAAAGTAAAGCCCAAAAAAAAAGAACGCAAAACAAAAGAACCTAAAGAAAGGCGGAAAAGTGAAAAACCGAAAAGTCCAAAAGAAAAGCCTTCCGGTTTTAACAGTTTCTGGCTCCCCTGAATGGTGTTATTTTGTTGATTTTTTTCAAAAGATAGGACACACATGACACTCACCAGCAGATTTTGGGGTTCAGAGGATTAATCTTGTAAAGGATAATTCCAGTTATTTACAGTTTGGGGTGTATTTTTGTGGATTTACCCATAAGTTTGAACAGTAATTACAACAATGTGTTCTCCAAGTTGATGGATAACACCTGGAAACACAGCGACATTCATTAAATGGAGTCAAACAGGCCTGAAATACATCAAACATGTAATACATAAACCTTCAGGTTACCCAAGCGCATTGGGAAGGGGGAAAAAAATGATTTCCCAACCCTTATGACGCAAAGTTGCAGTTCAACTTTGACCTCTCATACTTGGCAGCGCAGTACCAAATAGTTTGCAACATTTTGGTGCAAGAAAGCAGTTCAGACCAACAAATGTCTAAACTGTGAACAACCCAGAGCAAGCTGTAGTAAACCAGAACTATCTTATTATTAGCTTAAGTTAGTGTTATGTTGGGGTGGATGGAGGTTAAGCTTAATAAAACCTAAAAGTTTCACATGAATCAGGTTTCTTTTTGCAGCCCGGTGTTGCAGGTCTCGTCTTGGGGGGCTTCACAGACCTGCAGTCAGTCTGGAGTGAGATGAAGCTTTACATCCCTTCGTTCTGTTTCATAGAATAAGGCTCAGTTTAAAACACTAAAAATATCAGCCTTCAGAAGCTCCTATCAGTGAAATCCTGCTTCAGACATGTAGAGCTCCTGCTCATGCTCCTGCTCCCTCCCTCGCTCTAGCTCCCTCCCTCCCTCCCTCTGCCTCACACACACACACACACACACACACACACACACACACAGCAGCAGCCCTGTGATGGGAGGAAGTGTTTGTTCAGAGGGCTGTTGGCTGACCGGCCCTGAGCTGCTGCTGCTGCTGCTGCTGCTGCTGCTGCTGCAGAGCAGGAGGTGACAGTGGCCTGGATGGACTGAGGTGTGAAGCCAGACAGGCAGAGCAGTCACACTGCAGGAGCTGATCTCAGGCAGGTAGGAGCTTCTACCCAGAGCTGGAGGGATCTGTTGCCTGTGGACACTTCTCTCTGGTTTAGAGGTATTTTGTTCTGGTGATCTCCTGTTAATGTGGTGGACAGTAGTTTACTCTTGTGGCCGTGAGTGTGTGTGTGTGTGTGTGTGTGTGTGTACAGGTTTGCTTTTCCGTCTGTCTTGTCTTGGCAGATGTCAAGAAAACTGACTAATGATTGAAATTAATGAGTGCTAACTTTGAATTCCTTAAAGTCTTAGTGTTGGCTTTCTCTGCCCAGTTGTTGCTACAGTTGAGTTTTTCCGGCTTATGACTGTGCAAACATATGATGAGCAGCGTGATCTGATATAAAGGCGTCTCAGTGAGCCTGCAGCTAATGAAGGTTTCCTTTAAAAGAGGAGGGATGTTGTAACTACATGAGCAGAGGCTTTAAGAACATCCTATGTTTTAGTTAACTTGTGGAAAACACTGAACCTCATTGACACATCAGTGAATTACAACAATTAAAGAACACTTAAGGATGTTTTTTTCCCCAGGAAATTCTGTTTCTAATACAATTAAACCCAACTCGGTAGAATCTCAGATGATCACAGAATGATGCTCCTTTTCTGAGCTCTTGTCCCCGCAGCTTTTAAATAGCAAGAGGTTTCAGTATTTTTACCCCCTGAGAGGCGTGGCTGGGGCGCATCTCAGCAGGACAGGCCTGGCATTTATGATGGGGTATCTCACTCAAGCATGTTTTCTGAAGGCTGCTGCTATTTAAGCTCCGGCTATTACAGGGAATTTGGGGCAGCAGGAGAGCGGTTCAGTCGCTTAAGTGAAGTTTGGGGCCCGACGTATTAAAGAAAGACTCTGGGGTTAGAGGGGTGTTTCCGAGAGGTTTATTTTTAGGGGGCTTGTGGAGCATTCGGAGAGGGACATAGTCTGCATTCCTACTGTTGTGAAGTTTTCTGCTGTATCACCTCGAAGGACAACATATGTCGGGGTCGCTAACAGCTGTTTCTCGGGGCAGAGGTCACGGAAATGACAGCAGGGGCAGCGCTGCAGTTTCAGCTCAATCAGTGACCTGAAGTCAGTTGTCCTCCTCGGACGCTAACGCGACTCGGATAGGTGTGGAATTTAAACTAGGGGAAGATTTAGTGCAGAACGTTAAATTGCAAACATTCTAATACGGGGCGGAGTTAGTGGTTGCTGGTAGTTGTTGTCAGGTAGTAACACAGTTATCGGTGATCTGATGTTGGATTTAGCAGTTTATAATCTGGCCATGGTGGTATGTGGGCGGTATTTAAGTGGTTAATGATGTAAAAATCTATATTCTGGCAATGGAAGAAAGTAGTGGCAGTAAAGTCGTGAATGTAACCAACAGTACTGTAGCTGTAATTATATGCATATATGTCATTAATTATTGTGTCATTATCTCAGTAATTATATCATGGCAGTGGGTGCTTCTAATAGTCATATGGTAGCTGAGACTGATCGCAATCTGGTCACATTTTAACTGATTAAGCCTTAGCGCCTGCGTCCCAATTCACATCCCTTCTTCTCTGTTGAGTTGCACTCAAAGAGTTTATTGCATCAAGTTAAGGTACAGACTGAATACAGCTGCACAGCTTTAAGTTTCCATCGATGCTAGTTGGTTGTCAGTTGAACAAAGTGCAAGTGAGAAAAAAAACATTTAGATTTTACATGAAATGTAATCATAGTTGCAACCAGCATGCAGCTGTGTGTCCAACTCACACCATTCAATCGAGTCACTGCATAGATGTATCTAAATATGCTATTGTTACTGCAAGTATACATGAGTATAATATCATAAGAAAGAACAAAATCTGATCTTTGTTATTAAGCTTGTTATGTGTTTGTACATACTGAAGTAGTGACACAAAGATTTATAAAACTTGTTGTTGTAAGTAATATTTTTACGAATTTCGCTTCACTTCTGCTCCTCGAGTGAAGATCATTTCATGACGTAGGACTTCTGCGTGTTGAAATGAAACTAGATGGTTCTCTGCATGTCAAAGTGTAATTCGGCTTTGAACTTATAGCAAGTTTCTGCAGTGTCTCCCAACACAGAGCTGACAATACGTCCAACTGTGTATGAAAAATAAACACAAAGTGATTGATTTGCTTCGCATTGCAATGACTCAGAAGGGAGGAAAGGTAAACATGAAACTTTGTTTGCCACCACTGTAAGTAGGCTACTGCGTGCGAACACTTCAAAAATCATTACATTTATTTGCATTCGGCACGAAGTACAGTTGGTAAGTCGCACAGTCTCCCGCCGTCATAGTTCTGCTAAGAGACAAACTCTACTATAGATTTACATAAACATATCTCTATACTGCTATTGTATAATGAGATGCATGTACAAACATATCATTTTCATAATGCAAAGTACTTTCTTCCTTGGTATAGAGGTTAATTTTCACATTTGCATGAATTACCATATCAAATGATGGAAGAGAAGCCAGAAAAGCCAAGACTGTTCTGAATAAAGAAACGAGACATTCCAAATGTGTCTTAATAAAGACCGAGATAAAACATAAAAGTCGTAAAATTACTCTAAAAATAGCCTGGAGCTCCTCAGGTTAAAAAATATGGTGATGATAGTAGCATAAGGGATCCAACTAATATTCGTTCAACTACAGATATAACTAAATAAAGCAGATGCAACTCGTACTAGTGCGTTAGGGAGTGTAAATAGTAGTAAAGTGGTAGGTGTAAGTAATATGAAAGTGGATATTACTAAATGCGTCATGGGTTGAGCTACTATAAATGTAGCAGTGGTTCAATCCAATAGCTCACAGACACAGGAGTAGTAGCAGCGGATGTAATATCAGTAGAGGAGGTTGCTTTGCCTTCGTTGATTTGGAGTTTTAATAGCGCATTAAATTTGCCTCCAGTGTCTGCAGTTAGTAGATGTCGACATATTTTAATAGAAGTAGATGTAAATGAGTTTTTACTTCAGCTCCTCACCTCACAGCCGGAAACTTCCCGACAGGAGAAGCACGGTGGGAGTTGTAGGTCAAGCTATATTTAGTCAGTGCATATTAAGTGTAATCATGTCATTAATCTTCAGCGAACAGGACCCTCCTGCTCGCAGCCTCGTTTATAAAGACGCGCTTCGTATGCATTTTGAATCCACTCGGAGTGTCGCTGCTCCATATCTGTGCTTCCTCAGATTATACTTGAGCTGCTGCACTTTCAAAAAAAAAAAAGGGGGGGTTTGTTGTAAGTAAATTGGTCTCAGTGTGTTATAAATCTGCTCTCCCGTGTAATGGATGTCATTCTAAGAAGATTTAACACCTCTTTAACCTTTGTGCATGGTGCATAATGTCCATTTTACACACAATTCTTCAGTTAATTGCTCTGCTGAAAGGACCACTTCTACAGTCCACCTCTGTATGTACCGCAGGAGAGCTGCACCGTGGCATATTGATATCGTTTGTGCCTCGGCTCGCGTGTTTGCTCGTCGACAACAGCACTTTTATCACACAATCACCCATCTGACGTGACTCCGCTTGATGACTTGTTTTATGTGGTTTGCTTTATGACTACGTGCGCCAGCCGGCAGATTTCTGTGTATAATAGGTCACATGGTCTCCAAACAAAGCCTGTCTGCCTATCAAATCCTCTCGCAGGCCAGTGACAGCTCAGCAGTCTGCTCAGGTTGCCAGGGCTGCTGTCATAGCAACTGAGAGTCGCTATAGATGGTCGGCCTCCCCGTAGCTCCAGTGACGAAAGTGAGCTCGGTTTGAATGCTGCTTTGGGTGTGTTACCATGTGGCCAAAATTACTTCCTGAGATTGCACAGCACAGTATGAGCAGTAAAGCTTTTCTGCTTTTGTTCGACCCTGGTAGGTTCTTTATATCTGACCAAAAAAAAAATGGTTTGACTTCCAGCTCCAGTATCTCAAAAATGTAAATGACATTTGATGGAAAGCCATAAAACTGCGAACTCATCTTTATTCTTTGAAATCTTCAGTAATCACAGCAAAAAAAAATCTAAAATCAAAGATCCCTCATGTGTGTTTTGTTGAATATTCACATTTCGGTTTCATATTTTATGTTAAATAACACATTTAGAGTATTGGCAGAAGTATGAGTACCAGCATGAAATACGTGTTTACAGCTAAAGAGAATCCACTAAACAGGAACAGATTTAGTTTCCTATCACACCTCATTTATTTGTTGGTCCATCTGTATCAAATAAGTGGTTGTCAAAGGATGCATGATCTTTAATCCGACATATTTTTTTGGCAATGTTAATGTCCAGCACCTTTTCTATCTTGTTAGTACGTATAGCGCTGCCAACTTTC
This sequence comes from Stegastes partitus, assembly GCF_000690725.1. Lineage (NCBI taxonomy): Eukaryota > Metazoa > Chordata > Actinopteri > Pomacentridae > Stegastes > Stegastes partitus. Next base: position 93,315 of record NW_007579735.1, read on the forward strand.
CTCTCCAGACAACAGATGCTCACTTCCAGCTTTGTTATTGCCCTATCAGGAGAAGCGTGCAAAACACAGACCAGCGTGCTTCCTCGCATGACACAAATATGCAAATGTGAATGGAAATGTGCAGTGTCTTACAGCTGTGTGTGTGTGTGTGTGTCTCTCTCTCTCTAGATTGAGAACATAGATGCCTGCCTCAGTTTCCTGGCAGCCAAAGGAGTCAACATCCAGGGTCTGTCTGCAGAAGGTAAGCTGCACTTCTTCTTTCAGCTGAACAAAAGAGGGAGAGGTTGCTGTGAAACTAGCTCAGGTCAGGTTGAGTTACTAAACGAAATCCATGTTGTGAAAAATAAAAACTGAGGCTTAAATCTTTTTTTTTTTTTTTTTATTGGCTAGCGCTGTTGTCAGGAAACACTACATTAATTCCAGACAGCACACATTAAAACAGATAAATAATGAACCAGAAAGCTCACAATGGTGCTTAATGGTGTTTAAAAAAAGATGTGATATGTGGTGGCCTACATTTTAACATCATGTTATTCGCAGGAGAAGTTAAGAACAATAGTACAGGTACTAATGCTAATATAGTCACCAAAGTTTGGATCAGTGAACAGTGATGGAGTCACTCCTCTCTACAGTAAAGAGTGTTATTCAAGTGTTTTCATTTTTCAGTCCAAGGACGTAGCAGTCGAATATATCTGAGAGCAGTAGACAGCACGTTTTTGTTGAATTAGCTGCAACTGTGGTAACACAATCACATCGACAGCAGTTGAAGGAGCTCTACAGTGAGTTTAGGATTTGTTTGTTCTTCTAAACAACTTGTTTAAGCTCCATGTGTGACAGCTCACCTGTCTGAAGTGAAGAAAGTACATCCTGATCAATCCTGTCTCCATGTCAGACATAATGTGTAATCAGTGATGTTGCTGCTGTTTCTCCGTGTGAGTAAATGAACTCTCTTGCTTTGGAGGAGAGACTCCTACAAACAGCTGGAAGCAACAAACTAAACTTCACAACTTTGTCAAAGTCCTGATTACATTTACTGTTTATGAGTCTTATTAATCTGAGCTGTTCTGTCGTCATCGCAGTGAAGTTTGTATGCAAATTTGAGCTTGTTATAGGTGTGAAATTGTACAGCAAAGTAAATCACAATGACGTTTTGTGATTTTGCCACGCAGACTGATCGCTCTCGGATAGTTTTGGAAGAATATTGGTGCTGAAATGTGGAAAAAACCTTCCACAACTTGAACTTTATGTCACTTGTGTGTGCCAAGCAGCATGCAGTTCAGACTTGTGCTGTGTTGACAATGATGCAGACGTGTTACTAAGTCAGATTTAGGAAGCTTGCTGTCGCCACTTTATGCAAAAGTGAGCATAGAGCTCATTCAGACACAAAGCCGACACATTCAGATGTCGCCAGATTAAAGGAAGGGAGTGCATGTCTGAAAGGGCCGAATGTTAAGTGTAGAACATCTCTGCAACCTTCTTCATCTCACCTGCCGTTCTCCTTTCCCTTGTCCTTCCGTCTGATCTCCAGAGATTCGGAATGGCAATCTGAAAGCCATCCTCGGCCTCTTCTTCAGCTTGTCCCGCTACAAACAGCAGCAGCAGCAGGCCCAGCGGCAGAACTCCCAGCCGGCCCTCCCGCCCACGGCCCAGTCCCAGAGCGCTCACCCTCCTCTGAGCCAGCAGAGCAGCGCCCCGGCCCAGCTCGGCCTCCCTCCGCATGGGACTCAGGCCCTCCCAGCCCAGAAAGCAGCACAGGCCGAGATGCAGTCCAGGTGAGGCCAGCTCTGGAAATATTCTGAACTTAACCCGGTGAAGGGATTTGTCTCTGTGTTCTTCTTTTTCTTGATGATGCCGCTGTTCTAATCCATCATTTTGACATTCCTATCTTCCTGTTCATGCCTCCTGTCATTTATAACTCTAGAACCTGACCTCTCCCTTTCTCTGTCCTCTTCCATATCTCTCCTCTCTTTTCCTTCTCCTCTAGGGATGGGTGTCAGAGTAAACTACTCAAGTTTTCCCTTGGTCAGAAAAAGACCTCTAGGTCAGCTTCCTCTGCCTTTCTACATTTCTCGCCCCCTCTTCCCTTTCTATTCCCCCACCACACCTCCCTGCTCCGTCCCATTCCTGGAAAAAGGAAGGTAGAAATTGCCCCTAATCAAGGACATTGTGCTGTAATGAGTTTCATGTTGTTTCTTTGTCTGGGATTAAGGGCAATCTCTACTACAAGCACTATCTATTATGCATGAGTAGTAGTGTTGAGCAGATACGAGCTAAAGGCTCCATTTTCGGACGCCCCTGTCTGTCTGGCAGCGCGCCTCATTTGGCAAGCCTGCTAAATGGGCTGTGAAAGACCTTTAGATAACCCTTAAGTAAGTGTGTGTGCTTGTGTGTGTGTGTGGGTTTGCTTGACGAGAACATCCCCCATATAATGTGACATTAATAATTAACACGGAAAGAATCTGTGGCAGGAATGTCTGTCTTTAATAAGACAAAGTGTCACTGAAGTGTAGCTTTGGTCTAGTTTTTTTTTTTCTTTTAGCATGCGGTGTTATATGATGTGATAATGCACCTTGAAATTGAACAGAATGATGTGGGTTTGCATGCTGCCCATCCCAGATTTCGTTGCACCTGCCCCGCTCCAGCTCCTCTCCCAACCAATGCAACGGCCCCATCTTCTGGCCAGCATGTGCAACTACAAGATGAAGAGTCGAGACGCTCAGAAAAAAATTCTCCTTCCTCCCACTAGTATTTGCATTTTTAAAATTCACTGAAGAACTTTACTGTCAGCATGTGACAGTAAACACAACATTTATTGGATTCTGAAGAGGTGAAATGTTGTTGCTAATATTCAAATGACAGATTTTTTTTTGTGTGTGTGTGAATTATGATGAGATGAGAAATGTTGCCTCCTGCACACTAGAAAAAATAATAATCCGAGCTCCCTTGCACGTAAATATAATTAAGTAAAGTGCTGGTTATAGAAATATGAAAGAATCCACATGAAGAAAGGAATTGCAGCACACATCTGTTCTTGGTGTTTATTTTCAAGGATTTTCAAGAAGTGGAAGAGTGAGCAGAAACAAAATGGTTTCGCGCTCTTGTGTTTGCAATCTTTAAATATTTTAAGTCCCCCTTCGGTCATTGATTAAACCCCTAGAAGTTCCTCTCTGCTGCTCCCTGTAGCTGGAGCACACCAGCTGACCTACAACTCTGCTCAAGCACTTTAGAAACTGCTCTACACTGCACCACGCATTTATGGTATGAGAATAATCCCACCATATGTGTTCAACATGGCTTCATACCCTGTGAGCTGATCTTCTGTAGGTTTGTTGCATATGAAACCCTGGAAGTCTGTAGTTTCAGGGTGACAATGATCAGCCATGACAATTACTGCTTATTACACACATAACATGTCTTCTAGCATTTAAAAAAAAAAAAAAACACCATATAGACATGTTAAAAAAAAAGGTTAAAGAATTGTCAAATTGGTCAAATCTGACCACAATAACTCAAAATATTTCAAAATAGATTAAAAATTCTCCAAAATGATGAAAAACTTTTCCAAAGTGGCTCAAAAAATCTTGAAAATGGTTAAAAAAGAAAAAAAAGTCTAAATGTCTTTAAAGTGACTTTATGAGATGAATCAGTTTGTCTCCTGCTGCTCGTCTCTATTTTCTTAATATTTCACAGTCTTATCACTTTTATCGTCCACTAAGGTTCAGATCTCAACAATAGTTATTACTGACTGTTTTCCAGACTCTGTTTCAGGTTCATCTGTGGCTGCTAGCCGTTAGCGTAGCATTAGCCGCTGTGAGAGGAGCTACCTTCCTGGTTTCAGTTTTTCTCTGACTGACAGACAGTTCCTGCTTTATTTTCATAAAATATGATATCAAAGCAGAAACATTTTTTGTTTTTCGTTTGGTTTTTAAAAGTATAAATAAACAGAAAGCGTAATTAAAGATGTATCACCTGGACACCCTATAAGTTTTAACACCTGACAGCCCACATTTACATTTTTCTTTTTTTTTTATGTTCCATTTGATTGATTATTTCTTCTACATGCAGCCCAGGTCCAGTGGGAGAAGGCAGCAGACTGACTGGCCCTGCAGTAAATTGAAAGCTAAATGATCTTAGGCCACTCTTGCCTAAATAATGTGGTTAAACCTATTACCTCACAAAGGCTGGATAAATAACAGCCCGTCAAAGTGAACGGCGTGCCGGAAATGAGACTTTCTATAATGTATACGAGAGCTGGGTGATGGAGCTCTAATCTGCTTATCAGCATCCGCCTCACAGTCCCAGGACGGTGATGATGTCGCCGCTGGTGAATTAGCATTTCATTAGCAGCCCGCGTGCCCTGGTCTGGTTAGATTACAGCCTCACCAAAGGCAACAGATTGACTTACAATATGGAATCAAGGTGTCATAACTTCCACCCAGGCTTATCTGTGGCCAGAGTCTAAGCCATGTGAGGAAATAAAGGAGCGGGCCGTGTAATCGGAGGCTGCTGAGCTCACAGCTCCACAGGGATCCGCTCTCAGGCCGACTGTCCACGCTGCTCTGGGCTTATCTGTCTCCATTAGATTACTGTAGGTGTACATGAGGAGGCAAGAGTCCCGCAGAGCCGCAGGAGAAGCAAACAATAGCTGAGTTTACAATCCAAGCACAGACTTTTCAGACTGAAGATTGCACAGATGTAAACATTTATCTTGGGAACATTCACTGTTTCAAAAGAGCCCAAAATAGCACGAAGCGTAAATAAAGGCTGCAGAGCGAGCAGGCAGACGGCGCAGTTACCGCAGTCATCAATTTGAGGTACACTTGACCTTGCAGGCCAATTAGAGAGCAAGCAGAGCCCTCATCCCTCAGGAAATCAATACAGGAGGTCAAAAAAGTTCATATTATCAATTCATCCTGGATGTTCTCTACAATGCGGTGAAGGTATGTGCATCAATAAAAGTCACAAACGGCTAATTCATAATGTGGAAAACAAAGCCAGGTTGCCCTTTTGGTAAGCTACACAAAAAGGCACAAAAAAATTGTAGAAGGAACAGAAAAAGGATGCAAGAAGAATATGTTTCCACTGGTTTTGGTGTTCACTCTTGCTGAAATGTGATATTTGCATCATGTTATACTTCTATGCAGTAAAATGAGGAACATCTTTGCGCTGCTCTTTGCATTGTTGTGTGTTTTCCCATGAATACGGTTGGTCTGCTCTAAAGCTGTCACTCTGTGTGTTCGGCGTACTCACATAAAATGCTTGATGTAAAAAATCTCATTAACCCTCTGAACCCCAAAGAACACCAGCAGGTTTGAAAGGTATGTTATCTTTAAAAAACAATCCCTAAAATACATCATTCATGAGAGTCAAAAACTGCAAAAACAGAAAGAATTGTGAGATTTTTTTTAACTTCCCAGTGCTCCTTGAACTAATCATGTGTGATGTGTCAGGTGGGGAAAAAAAGTTTTAAATTGCCATATTTAATCAGAATTACTTTATTCTGCACATCACTTTCAAAAAATGAAAGAAAAATAACAATTTGCTCCAACTAAATTCTGTAAAAACCAAAAAATTCTGCACATCTCAGCACAGCTAAGACGACATCATTGACTCATCTGTGATCAACAGTGACATGACAAGAATTCTGTGATTTTCTTCGACTAAGCTGCACTCTATGGAAACAAAAATGCAATCAGTAAATTATCTGTAGAATGCAGAGTTACCCTTTTTTTTCCAGGATTGGTGACACCTGTGGACACTTGCTGTATTTGTTCATTCAGATTTTTTTTTTGTAAAATAAATAATCAAAGAAATCGAGCTTACATTTGTAGCATACATTTTTTCTGATTTATGGCATAATAACTGTGTTATATTGCATAGAAAATATTAGTATTACGATTATATATTACCTGTTAAGTTCTGTCTACTTCTAGCCATGGTTCTGCTGTTTCCATAGAGTTGGTCACAGTGAGTAAAGATGTGACGGGAGCCAAAGACACCCAGAGACTACCTGGAGTTCAGGGGGTTAAGCGATAACCTGCTGTTTTAGCTTAGAAGCTGTAGGCTCCATGTGTCCCAGTAGAAGTTTGCAGTGACCTGATGTGTCTCCGTGTGAAAAGACTTCCCACATAAACTCACTGTAACAAACCAGCTAACCGTTTTGGTCTTTCTATTACCCCCTTCTTTCATCGTTCCTTTCTTTCCCGTCCCTCCGTCCATCAGACTTCCTGGCCCCACGACGAGGGTGTCCACTGCCGGCGGTGACATCCCTCCACGAGGCTCGGTCAGTGCTGCTGGGAACAGACGCAGTCAGGGCTTCAGTGACAAGACCAAAGCCAACTCGCACCTGAACAAAGGTAGGCCTCATGCACACGCGCTGGCACACTCAGGTTTGGTCCTGCATGGCTCTAAGTCCCATCACTATACCACTGAGATGGTCTTTACATCCTTTAATAAGAAAATGCTGCATAATTAAAAG
>NW_007579736.1:0-47185 GCF_000690725.1 Stegastes partitus
CAAATGGCCATGTTCCATCCCATTAATTTATTCCTCACTATTCCTCCTTTGAGCCTCCTGATATATCTAAAGATAAACACATTCCAAGAAGTTCAAAGTACAAAAATCTGAAAATCCCTGTTGGTCAGGATTTGCCACATCAACGTCTTCAACGTAGTGAAGGAAACTGATGACTGATGGTCTACAGGACCTTCAGGACAGAGTTTATATTTTAAACTCCTCTGAAAACCTGAAGTTTCAATCCAAACCGACGTTGACGTTGGTGTGTAGATGAGAAGGCGAAACGTCAAAGACAGTGTTTGTTTTCTAAAATGTCCTTTTTAGTGTGGACGAGCCCCAACATGTTGGTGAGCAGCTGCAACTCAATGAACTGGTTCCAGCCAAGACACGATCCCGGACATAACCCCCTGTGAAAGTTTCACATTTTGTTTTTGGGCGGATTAAACAAACACGATGCAACATATTAAATATAAACCCGACTAATCCAATCTAATCCAGTTTTTGTTAAATTCACTGATTCGTGTCCTGTGCACGTTTATGCTTGTGCACAGGATGGGGAGAGAGGGGGACAGTAAATCTGAGTATGCAAACCAGCTCCATATGAAGATTCACAGACTCCACCTTTCATTTTTTGTTCTTAAAGCTGCTGGCTGGCAGGTTTGCTGCCGTTACATGCAGCCAGGTTAGTTGTTGCCAGCTGTTTGCAGTATTTGTGCTAAGCTAAGCTAATCAGCTGTTGGCTGTAGTTTTATATCTAACAAACAGACATGAGAAAGGTGTCAGTTTTCTCCACCATTAGCACAATAAAAATGAACTGTTCCTTTAACACAGATCGTTTTAGGGTTTTCTCTACACTGTAACTGTCAACATTTGGCAGCGAGCATGACGGATAAAAATATGTTAAAGTGTACACTGTAATGTTCAAAAACTGTAAAATAAATAAATAAATAAATAAATAAATTTTAAAAAGGCAAATATCTGTAAAATAATTAGATTTTTAGCCGATTAAAATGTGGTGAAGCATGTTGTGAAAGAACAAATTACTGTTTGTAAAAATACAGACTTTAGATGTGGACATGTTTTATAGTTTTGGCCTGTTTTCAATGTTTGTTATTGTAAATTAATATTTCTTTCTGTGATTTTCAGTAGATGTTACTTATAATTCAACAAAACTGGTAAAATATGTAAAATAATCTTATTTATTATGAACCCATTTATTTCTTTAATCCTTGATATACATATTTTTCTTTGAAATATTGGCAATAATATGTGCAACAACAATATTTTTTATAGATTTAAATGCAGTTGTTTTTTTTGTGTGTGTGTGTGTGTTTTTTTTAAAGGTGTTAATAAAAATACTGATTTTTGATGTGGACATTATTTGCAGTTTTGGGTGTTTTTTTAAAGTGGTAAGATAAAACAAATCCCAATTCAAAGACGTTAAACTTAAAAAATAAATAAATAAAAAATTGTTTCTTACGATGTGCAGTCTGTTGCAGCTCCTGGACACAAGTGTGTGGCTTCTTGACATTCTAACATTATAGTGTTTCCTTCTCTTATATACACTGCTGATGTCATTTTTACAACACGACCTTCGCCCGAAGGCCCCCTGATTAGATTAATAATCAGCTTACAACGATTAAAGAAAAGAAGGTGATCAAAGAGGTCAGAAACAGCACACAGGACACAGCACTCCACTACCAAAGTAAAGCTCTTCTATCAAGACACCCATCACCAGCACACCACGCAGCTCTTAAAGAGACAGGAGACGACAACATTGAACTGAGGTCATTTCATCCTGATGACATGATCAGTTTAATTAGCTTCACTCCGCTGTCTCTTTAAGATGTCTGGAAAAGCACTTATTTTTTCCTATTTACCTGGGCCTTTGGATTCGGTTACCTCTAAAAGCATGTCATGCTTAGTTTCCGTGGCGTCCGTTGCCATGGTCACCGCACACCTTGGCTGTGGTGAGAGAAGAAGGAAGTGAACATGGGGATGCTGCTGTTTGCTTTACTGAAGAGGGGGGTAAAGGGAGCCAGGACATTTTATTTCTTTTTTGTTTGTTTTAATTGAGAGAAAAGAGACACATCAGGACCGAGGCTCTGAACATGTACTGCTGCAGTTTGACTTCCACATGTCCTGCCTTTTAGTTTACTCTCCGTTGCCTCTAGCGTTATCATCAAAAAGGTCGGCTTTGTCAGCTCTCGCAGAATGGCTCTTGGTGACTGACTCGTCTGGGGAGCGATAAAGCCTCCGCTGTTTTAAAAGCGAGACGAGCTCTCTGAGGCCACTCTGTTGTGGCTTGTTGGTGCAGAAATGTTGGCTTTATAAAGTCAGCTGTACATCTGAGATGAAAAATCGCAGCTAAGATGCAAGTAAAAGCAAAAAAAACCAAAAAAAAAACAGACCCTGTTAGTCAAACAGCAGGATGACCCCTTTGCACCCATAATTAAAGCAGGAATAAAAACACCAACCACACAAACCGAGTATAATTTGCATCTCATAAACTGACAGGAACCAACAAACCACAGATGGCCTCCTGAACCCTGAACCCTCCTCCAGCCAGCACCTGTCTGCGGCACGTCGGCCAAGCCAGAGGTTTTCTGATGCGCTGCGGAAATGTGGGTTTAAAACCACAAGCACTCCGAGGTTCGGCAGTACAAAAAAAAAAAAACAACAGAGAGAGACAGTACTGAGAGAGCCGGAGAGAAGCCCGCTGTCTCCAGTGGGATCAGCATGTCGTGGGCTTCCTTCCTGAGGGTGACGGAGCCGGACAGACTCTCTCAGAAATGTCTCGCAATCCAAAAAAAAAGAGGCTCTTTGTCCAGTCTGACTCCAGCCAGCGCAGAACAAGGAGCGAACAAGCATGTTTGGTAGTAGGAGTGTGTGAACATAGACAGAGTGTATGCTGTGAGGAGACTGTGTGTGAACAGAGGTATTGTGGATTCTCTGTTTGTTGTTTTTTTTTACTGTTTGGCTGCCAGTCCTAATGTTGAGCAAATGTCTGTGTGCTGAGAAGCTTTTATTTTAGTGTTTATGGGTGCGTGTGTTGTCCGATTGCTGCAGAGGACAGATAGAGATGGGATGAGAGAAGCACGAGGAGCGGCCATGTGCTCTACAGAAGCAGAGAGATGCCTTTGACAGGGATACAGCTGCATCATAGTATGGCGGCGGCATAACACGATGCTGCGTCTCAGCGCTCTCGCAGCAGCTCAACATCCTTCGGGCCGGACAAACTACCAGTAGTCCTGATGGCATGTTGGATATAGCGGCTAAGTGCCATAACCTGACAGCACAAGTAGCTTGCTGACAAAGCAGACAGACGAACGTGGCGGGGCCGTGTTAACAGTTTACCTATTTCAGCTGCACAGCTCGAGATGGCTGCGCACCACTGCAGTAAAACCTTAGGGAACATCGATCTGCACCTTTTGCACAAAGCTTGTTTTACCCAGACGGACGTCGCCGCTGCCTCCGCTGTGGCTTTGGGGAGGGGAAGGGGAGGGGAAGGGGAAAAAAAACGGTGAAATAAATACAGAAAAGAGACAAAAAACAGCAGGTTGGGGTTTGTTAGGTCTGTTAGCATCAGGTGCATTCAGTGTGAGGAACATGAGCATGGCGTGGAGGCTGACGTGGTGGTGGTGGTGGAGGGAGGGAGGAAGGAAGGGTGGGAGGGAGGCGGTGATGGAGGATGAGGAAGCAACACAGAGGAACGTCATCTATCAGCATGTATGAGCTGACAAACACGGTTATCATCTTAAGGCCCCACGCAACAACAACACCAACTCACTGTCCCGGCTCTCATTCTTTGTCTGAAGTTTGAGCAGCCTCTGGTTTCCATGGCAACGCGTTTGCAGCAGCCAGAGGACACGGACGCAGACACAGAATCAACACACACACACACACACGCGCACAACAAATCCTTATCACTACAAACAGACTGAAATAGTTCGCTCAGCACACAACACCTGCATACGCTCCCGGTTCTCCTGATGTTTTAACAGCAGCTGCGTAAAGCGGCATTTCGGGGGCAGCGAGGGAGCATCCGAGCGTTATTTAGCACACGCTCTGTAGTGAAAACGGCTGGGTGATTCCAACAAATAAATATCAGAGGTGTGTGGTCATTAATCACTGTCGGCTCAGTCTGTTGCACTGCTGCTGCATAAAACACCAACTTAAACAAGTCGGGACAAGTTGGCATCCAGTCCTCGCACTAATCCTCTTTACATGACAGAGAAAAGTTATTTTTCTCCTGTGACGCCACAATCATATTTAAAACAAAACAGTTCTGCCGCATCACATCACTGCAGTTACAAACGGGCTGCTTCTATTCCCAGACAAGTCGGACAAAAAAAGGCCTTTATGTCAGCAGCTGCTGCTTCTGCTAATCCATCAGTTTTTACAAAAAAAATAAAGAGAGCATCCTCTGGGAAAGGTGGTCCTGATGATGTTCAGCAAAACCAGAAAGTCTGGTTTTGATATTTTACACTGAGCATAGTGTGTGTTCTGTCACTGTCACTGTGGAAGATTTGAAATGCCTGAAAAAACTAATAAGTCAAAGAAATACTAAACGCCCTCAGGCTGAACATCACTGTGATGCAGCACTCCGCCTCACTCAGTTTTCAGAGTTGGGGTTTGCTTTTAATGTGGCACGGAGAATTCATTTTATTATCAAAGTCAAATGTCCAAATAAAGTCAATGTATGCTTGTTATTTATTGGTGAAATATGTACCTCATTACATGGTCTATTTGTTTTGTTCATTTAGTGAGATTGTGCCATTGGGGGGTGACTATACATAACTTTAAATTCAGCATTTGCATGTTATTTCAAACCATTTGAAAAAGAAAAATGTGGATTATGCTTGAATAAATGAAACCCAAACTAAAACTTTCCAATAAGCCTTTCCTAGTATGGTAAAGGGCTGCTATGTTTAATCACATTTATTAAACACCCACTGATGTTGTGCAGAGTTCACAAAGTAGTCAGTTATCGCTTCACTTTTCATGTGAGCAACTGAGAGCGACATTAGTAACATCTTCCACAAGAAACATGCGCATGTCTCCCCATATTTACATGGTATCACATGCGACACTTAAAGAGACTACTTTACACACTAATTGTATGTACAGATGGATGAAAACCTCTGTGACATCAGCCACAGATTTCCTGAACAGTGGTTTGGAAGTATGGCTTAGTACGGTTTTTGTCGCCATCTTGGTAGCGCCTGTCTCCTCCTAAATCTCGACTAATCCAAAAAAAATAAGCAAAGATGTGAAGCGTGAGCTGAGCTGAGGCGGGCCATGCAAACATCTCTGAACCATGGACTCTTGTCTTGTGAAGGCATTTTGTCATTTAAAGTTGCCACGCCCCTAATTATGTATCACTTTAGGTCTTAATATAATGTATACAGTTGAGTTATATAAAAAATCCACCTCTGTACAGTTGTCATCAACAGGGATAGCTACAGAGACCAAAAGTGTTTTTGTACCTGGCTGTGAACATGTTTATTTCTGTTGTAAAGTTGGGCATTTTAACATGGGAGTCAATGGGAATTTAATTGCTTTTGGATGCAGCCTCAAGTGGCCATTTGAGGAACTGCAGTTTTTGGAACTTTCACACTAGCTTCAGTCCCCAGCTCTGCAGGCTGGTGTGCACAGTCGTGCTGTAAATATGTCACTGTGACCTCTGCCCCTTCCCCAGGACTACAGATGGAAATTAGCTCGACAGCTATAGTCTGGTACAAGCATCCTTGCTCTTGAGCATAATGTAGCTGTACATTGTCCAGTCAATAAACAATAAAAATAAAATTAAAACACTAACATTAGCAAAATTAGTAAAATTCTCACAGTGACAACGATAATATGTTGATGCTAAGCAGGTATAATATTTTCTATGTTCATGGAAGTTAGCATGCCAGATGAAAACTCAGTGGCATTCCCCCTCTGCGGACCACAACCTTCAATCCAGACCGACTAACTGACCGAAAGACATCACCTTCCCGGCAGCCGTGCCGCTTGGCGTGGCTAAAAAGCCTGATTAAAGGTGCTGAACAAACAACAAGACCAAATACATTCAGGTCCGATAGGCCTAAAAGTAAACACAAAACCTAATGCGTTCTTGGTATTGGTCCCCTCAAGGTATCCAAAGCGTGCATGTGGTGTAACAATGGATTTGAGCGTCACATGCAACCTGTATCACATGACCGTGGTTATATTTTCCACATTAGCTAACGGTAAGCGTGCAGGCTAACAACAGCAGCAAAAAGGCCCCCCATCCACTGCTCGACCATTGCATGTTGTGATTTGTCATATTCACAGCTGACAAAAATTCTGATGTACAGTAATATCAAGACTTCACTGTCGCCTTGTTCAACATGAGCTGCTGATAAAAGCTTTCGCACATCGAGAGCCACGATCTATACTTAAGCAGTACATGAAAGCTACAGTAAAGGTCGCCCTACAAACAACACCAAAACCTAACTTTGTGTACAAGAATGCCTTCTTACCGTCCTGCAGTCGCTCTGCGTGCAAGGCTGTCTGAGTGTGCTGCCGTTCCACCTGCCTGCTGTCACTGTGGATCTAGGGCATTACCTGGAGTCAGGTGTCAGATGCAGTAAGGACTTGACTGTGTGTGTGTGTGTGTGCCGTGTGTGTGTGCCGTGTGTTTGTGGGCGTACAGGAGAGTGACTCCCTCAACATCTCTAGATATTCTCACATTGATGAAAATTTGATAGCCTCTCTAAGGTACCCTGGAATTAAAAAAAAAAGAAAACTGGCGTGGGTGTGGGCTCGCATGTGCGTCGGAGGGCAGCACATGTACAGTGAGGGCAGGAGGTGTGTCGGCGGGAACAGGGGGCAGTGTGAGCGCTGAGCGAAGAGAGATGGGCGTTCTCCTGTGTCTATTAGTGCTGCTGTGCTGAGGAGGCACAAAGTGACACTTTGTTTTCCCCGCCAGATAGCCAGCGCAGGAGAACAGAGTGGCATTCATCATTTCTTACTGGCTGATGCACACAAAGGCTTTCATTGTGGGTTAACAGCAATCGCGTACGCACATGTGTGATTGTGATGGTTGGTAATGCGGCGCACCACAGCTGCTTAATAACGTTACGCTCACAAATGCACCTCATAGTCTAGTCTGTGAAGCCTTTAACGCACACAGGTTGACCGGTGGAGCTTTTTTTTTTTTTCCCGAAAGCAAACATCATTTACAGGAAATACAGCAGCTTGCTTCCTTCACTCTGGCAGCCACAACACCACACGACTAAATAAGAGCCTCGTTTTACGGCGATATTAATCTGATCTGGAATCATAATGGCTGCGAGCATCAGCATAGTGTTACTGTGTAATAGGGGCAGCTCCCCCACTCTCCAGTTTTGGCAGGCGCACACTGCAGTCTCACAGGGATATGGTAATGATGGGGCTTTACCAACCTGGATGCTGCCTATATTACAGCAGCATAGCACTTCAAAGACAGACTGCTCTCTGACTGAGTGTGTGCAGAAACAGAAACACCCAGTAAAAGCAGTACAGACATGCACGGATATCCACATGTGTTCTCTCACACACACACACACACTCACAGAGAGTCTTAATGACTCCACTTAATGTGAAACGAGGCCGGGATCAAACACCCTCAGCTATGCTAAGTGATACTGTAGCAGAACAGCCACTGCTCTTGACAAGTGGGGAAGCAGTCATTCAGAATTCTCATGGAAATGAGAGGAAACGTCTGAATATGTGGAGTTTTTTTCTTCACTGCACAGAAAGCAGAATCGCATGTTAAGATGGAAATATGTTAATGTATGTGTTGGTAGGCTAATGAATGATAAGGATCACAGGGGGGAGGGGGGGAGATGTGCATAAAAAGGGCAAAATGTGAGCTAATTTTATAATTAAATGACATGAAATATATAAAGCGACACATATGTAGCTCTTAGTTACTGTGTTTTGTATTTGCTTTACAGTTTGCTTTGGTTTAAAGAGGATTAGTTGATTAAAGGAAGCGTTGATCAGCAGAAAACTAATCTGCAAATAATCAGTTTAGGCTGTTGTAAGCAAAAACGCTAACATTTGACGGCTACTCCAGTGCACTGCTGCAACTCATGATTTTTTCCATCAATGTTTCCCAAAATGACGTCCGCAGATGTCTTGTTTTGTCCAAAGATGTTCAGGTTACTGTCACAGAGGAGCAAAGAAACAAAAAAAAGGTGGAGTAAAAAAAATCACTCAAACCGATTTATCGATTATCAAAATAGTCGACGACTGATCGTTGCAGCTCCAATCGAACTCCTCCCTTGACCTACAGCCTGCTGAATTTCCGGGTTATTTTTGATATTCCCTGAAACCTCTGAGGCGACCAAAAGGCCTCAGACACGTCAGTAAAAGAAAACGAACGACGTCTAAAACTGCACAGAGTATTATTTGGGGCAGAGGCGTGTTACATAAACACGTGTAACCTCAACTAGGGAGCAACTTTCTGAAGAGATGATGATAAATTGCATCACTCAGGGATGAATAATGAGGACAGAAGAAACTGAGTGGCCGACTGTAATTACAATTCCGTGCTTTCGATGAGGAAAGCAATGATACTAATACAAGTATTTGTGTAATTTAAGCGAGGTAAAATACTTTACAAATAATGACTTTGCATAGCAGGGTTATTATCAAGTCAATTTTTAAACTACAGGAGTATTGTTGCACTACCCATGACCGCACCAGACAAACTAGCTTCATGGGAGAATACAGTTTCTAGAGCAAAACTGGCATAAAAATCAAGAAACGTGATGCCATGCAACAACACTTTGATTCGGCCAGTGCATCAAATTATCGTTTTGTACAGATGAGAGCTGCAACGATGAACTTTTAGGTGTTCAGCAATGTGCAGCATCCAGTGCAACATCAGACACATCACTGTTTCTATAGATCTTCATACACCATATTTAAAACAACACGCTATCCCACTTTCTCCCACTACTATTGCACATCTCTGATTGTACTCATCTATTCCATTATAATCTTATTAAATAAAGGATTAGTTGTCAGCGATTACATTAATCTGCAACTATTTTGATCATCTATTAATCGTTTTTTAAGAAAAAAGTCTAAATTCTCTGATCCCAGCTTCTTAAATGTGAATATTTCCTGCTTCCTTTCCTCCTCTACGACAGTAAACTAAACATCTTTAGGTTGTGGACAGAATGGGACAACATCGTCTTGAGCTTTAGGGAGCTCTGATCGACATTTGTCACATTATTGACCGAACAACTAATCGATTGATCAAGGGAACAGTAAACAATTAAAGCAGTGGTTGGTAATACATACACTCCTCTAGTGATCGGCTGACACTAAAACTAAACGTGGGTCTTCCATTTTTTTTTTTTAGCAAAATGGGTGTTTCCACGCAAACACACAGAAAACAAATGAGTCAGACGGGCCTTGGTCCGGTCTTACAGCGACTCAAATCAAAGCCACAGTTGCAGTTTTATCAGAGGTTACAGGGTGATACATGACTCAAATAAAATGGATGCACGTCTGGCATTGCGAAGGCGCTCCACACATGTCTCTGCAAAGATCCCAATTAGTCACCATTTGGGTGGTAGTGATGATGACATAACAAGTGTTTGTTGTTTACAGCGTCCAAAACCATCAGGCTGGATGTGAAGCTGATCGCTGCTGCTGCTGCTGCTGCCTTAAGAAACACTCCAACCATCCTCAATCACATGCTTCATCTTAAAACCTCTTTTCTTGCACAAACCTTGAATTGCACATGAGCAGCTCTGATGACTACTACGGTCTGGAACTGTCATTCAGGTGGAGAATCAGCCAACCACACCGGTTTACTCCACACCAGCAGCACCACAACCCCAGCAGCAGCAGCAGCAGCAGTCTGGCTCACTGCCATCTATTCTCTTCTGTCTGTGTGTCTCAGCACTGACGATGACAGTAATGCAGCATTGATTTAAAGCCTTTAAATGACGCGTGGAGAGATAAATCCATAATTTCACTTTTTTTTTTCCTTCTCTCTCTCTCTCCTCCCTCTCGCAGGCCCGCACCATATGGCCTGTGCATGGTTTTCGAGCTGACTCAAACATCCTAACATTTCCACAAGCCCGTATCGAGTATCGTTTGGAGAAAGACAGACCGCGATAGTGAAAGGCTACATCAACGTACAGCCCCAAAGGCACGGATCGATAGGCGACCGTTAATGGCAGATTAGCGCACACTGGCGCACGGGGATTACAGTCTATTAATTGCGGACTAAAAGGCGCACAGAGAACAAAGAATCTGGCCTCTGATTTCCTCACACATTGTCACAGATGGCGTTAAATTGATTCTTTCGGATTGAGGAAAAAAAATTGATCACAATTTGGCCTGTTGACATCGGCGTTTGCGCATTTCGTGCCGGATCAAATTGCAAATCCCAGCCCATTTACAGCCACACACACACACACACACACACACACATCTGCGATGGATGGAGCAGGAGATCTGAGCGGGTCAGTGGGGAATGAGGAGGTGGGCTACAGTGACAAGGTCATCAGCGTCGTGGAAAATGGAAAACAATGAGCACAAACAATATGGAAGAGGAGAAGAAGAAGAAAAAAAAAATCCCACCACCTTTTGTTCGGTAAAACGCGACGCCTTCCTCCCTCCGATCGGCGCTGAGGTGCAGCAGCTCCGGCTGCTCCGACCCTTTTGTGTTGCTGATGCTGCGGGTGCCCGACACCGAGACGCACGCACCGAGTCCCGCACAGCTGCACGCGTGAGAGATGATGGAGATGGAGATGGGAGGGTGTGGCTGAGGGAGAGAGAGAGAGAGAGAGAGAGAGAGAGAGAGAGAGAGAGAGAGAGGCGCAGACAACAAGAGCTCCGGTCACGATGCCAGCACGTTACCGGAACGTAAACCGGCGCCGATCGGAGGTAATTAAAGAGACGAGGAGCTGAATGGAGACGCTGCAGCCGCCCCGAGGAAGAGGAGGAGGAGGAAGAAGAGGAGGAAGAGGAGCAGAGCTGAAGGTGTGAATCCTGCAGGGACCGTTTAGTGAGAAACGCTCGTGCAGCCCGTCAAGCAGCTCTGCTCCACATCATCCGGTCCGGTTTACAGAGGATCAGCCTGGAAGTCCAAGAGCTGATGGTTGATGTCTGGACGATATATGTGGGAAAAGAATCGCGATAAAATGTTGACTATCATTATTTATGATTTAGGTGAGCCATTTTTAGCACAGACAAGCAAGATTTTTTTTTAATTTTTTGTTGACGTTGTGGAGTTTTTTTTTTCTTTTAATATATAAACATGTAAATTCACAAGTTTTTCCTGAGTATAGTAGATATGATCTGTAATTTAACAACATAGAGAAAATCTTTAAAACATCAGCTAAAAAATAATATTCAAAACAAAATATTTGAAAATTATTTACATCATGTATTATTTATATTATATTAATTTACCTTTTTTTAAAAAAAAAAAATCTGTAGAATATTATTTTCTGCTGCTGATTTAAATACTGTAAAAAAAAAAACAAAATAAAAAATTACAGTCAAATGTGGTAAAAGAACAAATGACCAGATTTGTCATGGGGACATTATTTACAGTTTTGGCCTCTTTTTTTCCATGTGTAAATTCAAACAATTTATTAGATATTGGACATTTAATAAAATAGGTGAAACTTGTTGAATAACAGTAAAATAATTTCTTTTTAATACATTAAAAAAAAAAAAACATTAAAATTTCACAGGGTGGAGCTGGACTATATATGTGAAAGATGTATTATGACAGATTGTTTCATTTCAGGCTTAGTGATAATAATTGAACTGACCTATTTTTGAATTATTACTAGAAAAACATGTTGATATAGATTTTATGTGTAGTTTAGCCCATTTTTATTATTTTGTTTTTGTCTACATGTAAGTTAATATGTTTGTTTTTGTACATTGTTTTTAGGACAGTGTGGCGCTGGATGATGCACGTGGTAAAAACAAACAAACAAAAACACAAGCTAGATAGCTAGCTATTATCTGTCATTTAACAAAACAATAACATAAATTATAGTTGAAAAAACATTGACCATATGCTGACATTTTTGCTGATTTAAATACAATGAAACTGTAATTTGTTACATTTTGTAAAAGAACAAATTACTCTTAGTAAAAATACTGATTTTGATGTAGACATTTTGTTTTTTAAACACTTAACATGCAAATTATGGATTTGTTCTGTGATTTTACTAGTTATTATCTGTAATGAAACAAAACAGCCAACCATGGACTCGTGTGAGACCTGCGCGCCTGACTAAGGTTCTCCATTCACCGCTATGAGAGGCTGTTTGAAACAGGAGGGAGAACATGGAGCTGAACTGGTTGTCTTCATGATGTGCATCATGACAGCTTGTATGAAGTGTCTATACATAGAACTAATGTTATACCTACTTCATAGTCAGGGAGTGAGCAACAAATATTCTCTTTTATAGGCAGAAATTCAAGCAAACCTAAACAAATGTGGGGATTTTGTCAAACATGATACTAAACCATCCACTATATATAAAAATGAATGAACTTGACATGACGTCACCCACAGGTTTCCTGAACAGTGAAGCTCAGAGTGGAGGCTCCAGCCTTCACCGTCTTGGCAGAGCCTGACTTCTCCTAACGGCTGACTAATTGGCTGGTCTTTTGTTAAAGGTTGTGTCGGCCCTTTGTTGGTCATTTGGGCAGAAAGTGATCAATCCTCATGTTAGTCCAAAGCCAAGTCAAGATCTGGATGGAGCCAAGGTGCTGTGTGTAGATGATGTCATTGTGTTGACCTCATCAGACAGTGATCACACAGAAGAGTCACTGAGAGCAAAGTGTCAAAATTCTGGAAAGTTCTAACGAGAAGGAAGGAGAGCTCAAGAGTTTGGGACATTGTAACTGTGATTTGATTTGCAATATAATGTCAGTTTAGTATTAACCGTGTAATAGATTTAAATCATGTGATGGAGCATTACAACATCCATCCATTATTTATACACTGCTTAATCCTCACTGGGGTGTTGGAGTCAAGGGACACCCTGGACAGGTCACCAGTCTATCACAGGGCTACACTTAGAGACAGACAACCAAGCACACTCACATTCACACTTACAGACAAGTTAGAATCACCAATTAACCTCAACATGTTTTAGGACTGTGTGGGAGGAAGCTGGAGAACCCAGAGAGAACCCACGCTGCACAGGGAGAACATGCAAACTCCACTCATCCCTGGTGACCTTCTTGTTGTGAGGCAACAGTGCTAACCACCAAGCCACCTTGCAGTCAGCATTACAACATGAGATACTATAGAAAGTGGGACTGTCACCCACCAAGGACGGCATGAATTTGTAAAACTATTGATCCAACAGTTTAAATCCTAGATCCAATGTGCTGCATAACTGGCATCCTGAAAGGCAGCCTTTGAGAATTCCTAATTCAGTGCTTCCAAATGTCATTTTGATTTGAATAATTCAACATTAGTAAGGAATGTAAAAACTTCAAGGGTCTGCGCAGCAATGGCCAAATCTGAGGTAAATCCAGAGTACACTATAGAAAACTGTAAAAGAAACAAACAAACAAACAAACAAACAAAATGGTGAAAATCTGGCAGCAAAAGTGCCAAAAAAATTGTTAAAAAAACTAACACTATGACTTACAAAAACGAGTGTGAAAATAATGTCATTTTTTTCCCACCTGATTTGAATACATTAACACAGTCGGATGTTACAGTCACACATTGTAGAAGAATAAAATGTTGTTTGTAAAAGTACAGATTTATGGAAACTGTTTACAGTTTTGGACTGTTTTTTAGGAGTCAAAATGTAAATTATATTTTTTCTATGATATCTGTAAATACAGCAGTTTTTTTTTTAGTAATTAATATATTTTTTTCAGTCAAATGACAGCAAATATTTGTAAAACAGCAATATTTTTTGCTGATTTAAACAGTGTAAAAAATGGTGTCATTTAACAGTCAGTTGCAAAAAGAATTAATGAATTAAAATTATAATTATACTAAAAATACAGATTTTTTTATATGGACATTATTTACAGTTTTGGCCTGCTCTTTTTAAAAAATAATTAATGTGTAAATTATTACTTGTTTCTGTGATTTTACTACACATTATTTGTACTTTAACAAAACAAGGAAAATCTGAAAAATGGTTCCCTTCAGGAACGAGGTGCTGAGACTCAGAGTGTTCTGTATTCAAACACCAGGGCTCATAATCACAGCTAAAAGCCATCTGGTTGTAAATGTACCCACATTATCATATTTAAATAGGATTAGTATTATATTTGGCGCATCTCTCTCTCTTTTTTAAACCATATAGTATGTACATTTGCACATTATCAGGGGGATATTGTGCACATTCCTGCACATTCTATGCCTTTTATGACTTCAAACTGCTGTTGCTCTGCTGTTTATTTGTCTTGTAACACTTGCTGTCTACTGACTTGCAACACTTGCTGTATTTTTAAATCTTCTTATCCTTTTTTTTATTCTCTGCTTGTCAGCGTTTACTGCAATGCACCGAATCAACACATTAAAATCCTCTTATGTGAAAACCTACTTTGCAATAAAAACTGGTTCCGAGGATTTTATTTTGAAAGTCTGGCTCGCTTTTTGTTACTTTGCTCGGTTTTAAATGAGAGGAAACATTTAAGGCATTTGACACCAATTGTGATTTTTTTTTAAAAGTGCAAACATCTATTTAAAACAAAGCATGGTGCGAGGAGGCAGCGTTTTATTTTGACAGTTCTCATAGGAATTGCAGTTTTTACTCATTTTTGCGCACTTTACGCACTTAAGAACTTCAGTATGGGTACGTGGTAGGTGAAGCAGGGGTTCTTTTCTTACGTAGTGGTTAGAGTTCAACTTAGAGAAGCGGATAGGTATCAAAGAGACACCCGGGACACGAAGCATGCTCCCTCGCAGGCAGGACTACGGCATGAAGCGGGGCGCGGCGGCTCGGAGCGGCTCGCTGATAAACTTTCGGAGCGCGGTGAACTCGGGCTCGGTGCGCCGCAGCTCCGCCGTGCTGCCGTCGGTGCTAACGTTCCTGGTGATCGTAGCATCCGGAGGCCTGCTGCTCATGATCGAGAAAGGAATGCTCAACAGCATGGAGACGCCTTCACCCCGGGGTAACGGCAGGCGGCTGGACTTCATCCGGCAGGCGGGGAAGCGCAGCGCTGATGCCGCGGACGTGGAGTTGCAGGTAAAGTAAAGAAACGCACCGCTGGAGGCGAGTTTGGAGTGTGTGCGGTCTCCCGAGCCAGATTTGGTTGAGAGTCGTGCCTGCGTATAAACTTATGTCGCAACAGTTGCAGATCTGCCGCAAACAGCAGCTTAAAGGCTTTAAAGCGGTTTGCTCCGTGACCGGAGTGGCAGCTGCGTTTCACTCCGTTTCTGTGAAAGAAAGTCGAAGCAACTCAATCCGATTTTCCTGACCTGGAGGACCTTAATGCAACATGATACAGGCCCTCTATTAGACCTGCTCTGGCTGCTATATGCCTTCATCTCTCTACCTCCACGTCTCCAGCTAAACCACTGCTTGCAAACGCGTAAAACTGGAGGGCTGCATCTTTAAAGCAGAGATAGGTGTCTATGTTATGAGATCAGTGGGTAAAAATCCCACACTAACCTTTCAGTGTTGTGTAACTCAAGAGACCTGAGAGAAAACTAGACTTCTGCACCGCTTCTGAGCTCAGGATTTAGAAAATCTAGCCTCTAACAAGAGATTTTAGCCAATCTCAGGTCTTTTCACAGGTGAGACTGTACGAGCAGCAACAACAACACTTCCACACTGCCTAGTTATTCTTTTTACTTTAAGTGCACACTAAAGCTGCCCTTGTCTGGCTTTATCCGATCCATTCTGGAGAACATAATCGTCTGGCTGCACTACATTATCATTCTGCTTCAGGTGGAGAGGAAAACAAACAAAACAAAGCTTCACAGTTGTCCAGAGGTAAACAAAGGATGCAGAACTTTGGTGTTTCCTCAAAATAGTGACAAGTTGAATTGTTTTGGTGGGACATGTGCATCCAGGGAGAAGAGAACTAATTCAAATGGATAATTCACTGGAAAAAAAACAACCCAGCAACTTGAAATGTTCTGAGTCTCTACAGTTTCACGCTTTGATCCAAAGCAACACACATCTGAGAGCAGACACAACACAAGCAAGGGTCTGGTCAGGAGAAAACCACCTGGATAAGAGCCGCAGAACAAGCTCAAGTGTGAAAGGGCGTTGATGCCAATAGCAGGCTGTAGGGAGGAAATGTGAATAATAATTGTTTTGTTTTTTTTTGCTGCTCTGAGGTTGTTTTTGTTTCTTGGAGGAAAGAAAACAGGAAAGAAACCAGCCAGTAACAGGCTCATACCTGCATCCTACATCCAGTGAGTCAGACTACAGCTGCCATTAGAAATACTGTCATACAGCAAGCATACAGATAGGACACACTGATTTGATTAAAATTTCCGCCTTAATTAATCAGATTAAGAATAATAGTATCTCAAGCGTTGTACACGATGAGGCCTCTTACTGGTGCAGCAAAGTATCTGATCAGCGCTAGCAGAAGTACCGGCAGCTGCTGTGGTTGACGAGATTCTTAGAAAATGCTGTGAACTAGGAACAGCTTATCAGCAAACAGTTTGTAGGGAACATGAGCTTCGTTCATTAGAGATTTGTGGTTGATTTCTTCGAAAACTTTGGCCCCAGGCTGCTCTGATATGACGATAAAACACCTCGTCATGTGCTGACGGCATGTTTGAAAGGGAAGCTGCCTCCAACTTGCAGCAGCTTCTGACACCATTACAGAAATCTGCGACGTCTTTTCGCTCAGTCTAATTTAGGATGTCTGTAATTATATTTTGTAAAGGGGAATTCCAGTTCAAGATATCTACAGCTTCATTCACACTAGTTCTAACAGAGTTTCAGACATCCGAAAAAGGACTGTGTAGATATGTTGAATTGAGGAAAATCAGAGATATCTTGATCTAGAATTATGACAAGTCAGAATTAAGTTGAAGTTATCAGAACTGGAATTAATACGAGTCATTATTTAGGCTGCACACATGTGAAATGTAAATTACAGGTATCACAACTGTAAATAGCTATGCCATAATTTCCAGACTATTGAGCGCACCTAAATGTAAGCCACAACCACTAACCTTAAAAAGAAAACTAATTTTGTACATATATAGGCCGCACTTGTTTATAAGTCGCAGGTGTCCTTGTTGTAACGTGAGACATTTACACAGAAAGATTTTTTTAAAATTTTAAATTAAATAAGTACCGGTAAACTACACAAATATGTACCGTAAATGCTTTTTCGAACAGTGCCTGTACCATGGCTGGTTAAATAAATAAAAAACTACAGTAGCCTACCAGGAAAAGTAATTGATGGCTATCTTCATCTTCCTCCTGCGCAGTAAAACTGCAAAAGTCGTCTTCTTCAGTGTCGGAATTGAACAGCCTCAGAATTACTTGGTCACACACTTCCTCAGTCTCTCTTTCAGTGTCACTCTCAATGTCACTTTCATCTCGAGGCAAATTTGTAAAAATCCATAAATTAGCCGTATCATTGTTTAAGCCGCAGTGTTCAAAGCGTGTGAAAAAATTAGTGGCTTATAGTCCAGAAATTACGGTAATAAGAAACCTCATGAATTAATGGTTAAAGTGGCGTCATTTGTCCTAAAAAGAATTTGAATGTTCTTTCTGCCTAGAAATAACACATTTACGGAATTTGGCAATACGCATCCAGTCTAACGGCTTGCTGTAGGTGAAGCCATACAGATGTGCTTGTGGTGGAAGGGGTTTACAACAGAGAGGGCAGAGGATCAGCTGTAGGAGGAGGACTGTATATTTGTTTTCATGTTCATGATTCCTGCTTACTGCAGCTTTAAGTCACTGGTTTGTTTCCACACTTAGATCCTCCAGGAGATCCGTAACCGGACCATCAAGACCATGTGCAGCCAGAAGAACATGCCCCACAGCATCTGGTCTCTGAGCCCCCCGCAGAGGAAGACGCTGCTGCAGCACATCCTGGTGAACGACGAGCACCGCTTCCTGTACTGCTACGTCCCCAAGGTGGCCTGCTCCAACTGGAAGAGGGTTCTGAAGGTCCTGAACGGAGCCCTGGAGAACGTGGACGTCAACATCAAGATGGACCACCGCAACGACCTGCTTTTTCTGTCCTCCCTGAAGCCCGAGGAGATCCGCTACCGCCTCAAGCACTACTTCAAGTTCATGTTTGTGCGGGAGCCCATGGAGCGGCTGCTGTCCGCGTACCGGAACAAGTTCGGAGAGATTGAGTCCTACCAGAAGAGGTACGGGGTGGAGATAATAAAGCGGTACAGAAAGGGCCACGCGAAGGACACATCTGTAACAGGAGACGACGTGACCTTCGCGGAGTTTGTCCGTTACTTGCTGGATGAGGACGTGGAGCGCATGAACGAGCACTGGATGCCCGTGTACAACTTGTGCCAGCCGTGTGCTGTTTCTTACGACTTCATTGGCTCCTACGAGAATCTCGAAAGCGACGCAGAGTTCGTGCTCCAGCGCATCGGGGCACCTCCTTATGTTCACTTCCCAGAGAGGCAAACGTGGTACAAGCCGGTCACCACAGAAACGTTACACTATTATTTGTGCAGCTTACCACAGAAGCTACTGAGGGAACTCCTGCCCAAGTACATTTTAGACTTTTCTCTATTCACATATCCCCTCCCCAACACAACCACTGAACACTGCCGGCATTAAGCGTGCAATCTTTTATAGTTTTGAGATTATTTTTATAGAGAATCATTTGTACTATTTTTATTCCATGGGAACAAAAGGTATTTTGAGAGCTGTTACACTTTTTGTTTGTTTTTTTTAAACTGGCGACGTCTTCATAGCATTTCAAAACCACTAAAGCTTCAAATCCAATACAGGAAAAAGTTACTGATCCGTATGTTGTATGGCCTGTTACAGGAAATGATTTGTTGCAGTATTCGATGATGAAAATGTTGATACGGTTGCAAGACCAAACTGTGTGTGTCTCTTGTGTCTTCAAGTGCTGTAGAAAAGTTCAGTGTTTAATGGCTTCAGCGGGCATTCGGTGGTTTAGNTTCAGCGGGCATTCGGTGGTTTAGGCTAAAACACACACCAAGTACTGGGAGGGTGGAAGATTTCAAACCATGCTTGTTGTTTTTTTTTTTTTTTTGGCAAGTCACAGCCTCTCATTCCCATCTGTCTCCCATCTTTCCTATTTACCATCTAATAAAACTGAAGTTCCCATTTTGTGACGTACATCTTTGCAGTTTCTGATTTTTGTATCAGTTTATTTTGTGAATAATTTAATAATTTAAACATTATTATAAAAACAAGAATATTAAACATAATAGACCAAACTTCAGGCAATAAAACAAACACTTCTGTTGCTACATGTATGAGGTTAAACTACTGAGACTCAAATTCAAATGTGGGACTGATTCACAAAGTCCTGATTTCATCAGCGGCTGTTCAACCTACTGACAGGGTGGACACTTTGCAGTGCAACAAGAGTCAATGAAAAACTGGATGTTTGAGTAGGAAAAACACTCTCTTTAAATGTTAGAACGGTTACTTGCTTTAGTACCGCCAAGGAATGATTTCATTCTGTGTGCCTCTGGTTGGACGGAACAATAAAGTGGCACTGAGGTATGCTACAGGCCGGTTCATGCCGAGGTTTATGAAGGCCGCTCACTTCATTTCATGTCCAGACCCAAACTTCAAGAGTCCAGTGGTTTCTGACTCACTTCATCTGTGCCTTCATTTGCCTTTGTAGTTGTTAATCCTTGAAGCTCACGCTCCTAAAAAGAGAAAGAAAGACGTTTTAAACATAGAATAGAATAGAATAGAATAGAACAGAATAGAATAGAATAGAACTCAGAAATGTCTATTGTGCAGGTTAACAAAGTTATAATGGCATACATCCTACATCCTTCATAAAGAAGTTGAATTTGTTGGATTACTTATTTTAAAAGAGTGGGAGAAAAACTGGAATCAACATGTACGACATTGTGTACGTGTCCACAGGTATTACTAATAGTGGGAAAAAATAAATAAAAAATTCTCCCTGAACCCCTGAAATTTTGTCATGTGACTGTTGGTTAGCTGAGTCACTTACGGCTTCTTGATTATGCTGAGGAGTGCAGAATGGTTTTGTTCTCTCTCTCTGTCTTTTTTTTTTTTTTTTTTTTTTAAATCTCGTGCAACTACTTATTTAGTTGAATTATTAAACAAGGAATAAACTGAGGTCACAATTTTAAGTTCAGATTTGGTTACCTAAAGTCACACATTAGTTCAATGATCCAAAAAAATCCAACGATTCTGTTTTTACAGGGGTTCAGAGGGTTAGGGCTCAGTGTTTCTATTTAGAGAAAAACATAAAAAAATATTGGTTTGCAGCACCTTTCACCCAGATTTTGTGCCATTTTAAAACACGAAAACAGCTTCATCACTTTCATGTCCGAAGCCTTACTTGTCTGCTGTCCTGTCAGTGGAGCGGTCAACAGATCGGAGGATGGAGCGTTCTGGGGAGACGTGGTGAGAACCGCTGGACACACTGAGGGGCGACGAGCTTTGCAGGGACGAGAATGACAAACCCTGTCTGCGGATCTCCTGAACTGCTCTTTCACTGAGGACACAAAGGCAACGAGACTAAGGTTAAAATGTTGTGTTTGTATCACAACTGCACATGTAGTTACAGCTATTAAAGCTTACAAAGTGCTTAAATAATTACTTCATTCATCACACTATTCAAAAACTATATTTAAGCAGAGCTGAAGTCAACTTTAGTCAGTTAGTTTGACTTTTTAAAAAGTGCATCTGCAACAATTTTGATCAGAAATTAAGTCATTTTTAGTGAAAAACATTAATATTTTATGAGATAACATTTTTAATTTTTGGACTGTTTGATGTCACACTGGGCTGTGATTACACCAGATTTCCTAAAAGAAGAAGCTAAACTTCATTTCACAACTTTCTCACGGATTAAGAAATTGTTCCATTTCCTGCAACAATAGGACAACTATGTCTGGTATGTAGTGCAACATTTTCAGTAATGTCTTTCCACTCTGATAACGCGCCACTTCAAAGATCAAACATTAGGAAAAGCTGTTTTTCAGTCAGATTGAAGTTAAAAACTAGCTTAAAATGAGGAAATAATCTCTTCATGAACACAGAATATATTATACATTGACGTTAGCTAAGGTCACATGACAGAGGTGATATAAAATAATTTTTGTATCTTATATGTAATACAGTAAATCTAACGAGTCAGACACGACCCCCAGCAGTAAAATATGTCTGTTCAGTAAAGCTCACAACAACTTTTTCCACTGATACAACCGATAAAATAACATAACAGGCAACTACTTTGATAATCAGGTTCATGTTGAAACTATTTTTCACTGCAGTTTTTATGTGGCTTCTCCAACATTCTCCTTTTCTCTCCTTTCTATCAGTGTAAGCTTCTTTCTTCGGGGGGGGTTTAGAGTGTTGGTGAAGAGGTCAGCTTAGATTCTGGGAAACTGAAATGGATCTGTAACTGTTGGATTTCTGCCCAAAGCATCAGTGTAAAAATCAACAATCATCGAGCTCACCGTTCAAAGCGCTCAGTGGTCAGTTGTCTTTTCAGAACGTCCATCTCTGTCTGCAGCTGAGACACTTTGCCGCGGAGCTGGGACACCTCCCTGGCATGCTCTGCACTTTATGCAAACACACACAAACGATAATCAGCAATTGTTTTTTTTTAAATGACATTCAATTCAGTTCAAAGCAGCACACTGAAGGATTTATTTACGTTTTGCTGTCAGCCAGTGTGAGCCTGCCGCGTAGGACTTTCAGCTCCGACTCTCTCTCACTGGCTGTCAGATGCGTTTGAAACTCCTTCTGCCGATTGGTGGAGAGCAGCGTCTCAAGGTTACGCACAGTCAGACGCTCGCTGGCAAGTTGTTTCTTAAGGAGCTCCGCCTCGGACTGAACGTCCTCTAGTTCTCCGGTGACCTAAAAACAGAAAGCATAAATATCACAAGACAGATAACCACTGCTGATGTAGCAGAGTGCATGCACAGCGGAATGCAACCCGTTTCACTGCCAAGACCAGAAGAAGTGTGTTTAAGAATAAATCCAAACCGCAGCAGGCCTCACCCTCTCGAGGTCCATGCTCTTGGAGGTGAGCTGACGTGCAGTGAGCTCTTTGCCGGAGTCCAGTTTGACACAGAGCTCCCGGACAGAAGCCAGATCGGAGAGGAGAGCAGCCTTCTCCTCCTGTGCTTTGTGCAGCTCCTCCTCGAGTCGGGACATCCCACGGACCAGCGAGGATACTTGGGCCTCATAAGCCTGCAGCGCTTGCATGTGCTTGGAGAAATATCAGGGTGGAAGGTACATTTAAGACACACTGGTATAGAAACTGAAACCCTATTGGAAATCTTCTCTGTAACGTGCCAGTGTGATGTGTCTCACCTGCTGGATTTCTCTCTCCTGGTGTCCGACGGTGTCTCGGAGGTGTCGGCGTTCCGTGTCTGAGGAGAGCAGCTCCAGGCGGATGGAGTTGTTGAGGCCTTCAGCCTGCTGCAACTTCTGCTCCCGCTCCTCCACGTCAGAGTGGGCCATCCTGAAACGTTCCAGCAAATCCCTGTTCTCCTGTTCCTGTGGGTCAAAAATCAGCAGAGGGCATCTACCAGGTGTCTTCATACTTCTGGTATATAACTTTGCATTGACAGGACTCTCACAACACATAGCCAAAACCATTTACAATATAGAGCTTCAAACTGTTGTAGGAATATACAGTTTTGTCTTGCCTTTGTGGCCATCAGTTTCTCTATTCTGGACACTTCAGATATGTATGAGTGGACCCTCAACTTCAGCTCATCCTTCTCATGCAAAGCTTCTTCCATTTCCACGTGCACCACCTGGACAGAGAGACAAGTGAAGCTGTTGTTACTCCTTATTTTGGTTCCTTTATCTATATGGCGATGAGAAGATATGAGAAGAAGCTGCTTTAACTGATGGCAGTAAGATTCCTTATTTACTTGGTTTTCTCTGGTCATTGTGGCCAGGTCATCTTGCAGCCTCCTGTTCTCTCTGATCGTGATTTCTTTGTCTCTCCTGTGTCCAGCCAGCTCCTCCTGAGACGCATCCAGCTGTCTCCTCAGACTGGTTATCTCCCTCTCCCGGCTGTTTAACGCTCCTTGTAGCTGACTGAAAGGGTTAAAATCCCCACATGTCAACAGTTATATCCGTTTAGAAGGAGAATAGGGTGGCTTTTTGTATGGCCTTTTAATCGTGGCATTTAGTTGTATGAAAAAATAACACAGAAACCCTGAGAGTACAATACTCACGCTAGTGAGCTGTCCATGTTCGTGACTGTGAGTCTCACATCTTCAAGGGTCTTTTCCTGCAAAATGCCAAAGACTTGTGCTTTATTTTGCTATTTAAGCACAATCCACATTTTGCTTGAATGAGCAGATACACAACACAGCTTGTGGATGGCATTTAGCAGAACAATTAGCATGAAGTCCTCACAGCTTTCCAGCATTTTCTTTTTTAACATCAATTATTTTAAACATTTGTTTTCAGCCTGACCTAATTTAAACACAAAAAAGCTGCCTGCAACAGATTTTTTGCTGACTGCATTAGGAATCTCCATTCATAATTGCCGGCTGACCTAATCACTGGCATATTTATCTGCGCATCCCAATTAGTTCACGTGTGGCTAACTTTCACTGTAGGGATGGAAACCATAACAGACATTCCTGAACTGATAAGCATTTATTTCCTGGAGATGATGTTTCACTTTCCCAAAATCAAGCAGGAGAGACGACCAAGACCGACTGAGCCATAAAGTAAAAACTACAAATTGATGCAAAAATGGCTCTTCCAGGTGGCTAATTTCTGTGTTTATGTTCAATCAGACTGAGAACAAAAGTGTAAAATAGTTCATGTAAAAAGCTCATGCTAATTGCCTCCTACTAAAATCCATTTCCCCAAATCTCTACAACAGAAGAAGAGAGTGCAAAGTCAGCATAACACTTCAAACCACAATAGCCACATTAATGGGAAAAACACCAGTTATAAATAAACCAGAATCCTCTTGTAATTTTTAGAACATAGTGGTAAATTTAAAGTCTATTTTAAGACAATACTCACAAGTACATTTGATACATGGAAGGAGTTACAGCTCATTGTATTTATTCCTCCTCTCCACACTAGCAGTGAGCAGATGCCATACGAATGTGTTTCTAATTTAAGATATGGGGACAACACAACATCCAAAGTCCTCTTTATGTGCATGAATGCATATTTAAGATTACCTTGAGTTAAAATGAGGACTCATCAGTTGGTCAACTGGACTTCATCCCAGCTTAGAGTAATTTTAGTGCAACGTTTCCCCTCTTTCTATTTTCGCAGACCATATTTACCTGCTGACCTGTAGGCGAGGAACAGCAGCAAAAACGGTAAAAACACTGTAATTTTGGAATATGCCCACTTGATCTGACTAATGGGTAACTGCTGATGCTTCATACTAACTGTAGTTAAACATCAGAGGGCATTTTTGCACAGAAAGAGGAATTGGTCCCTTAATAGCTACACTTGAATTAGTTTGGGAGGGGAATTTTTCACAGGCAGAATAGATAGAAGGAACATTTACAAGAATCAAAACTGTGGACGTGGGGATCTGAGTATTGTTTTCACACAGACCTGATAAAGGAATAATTAAAAGCTTGTCATCTTGATGAGGTTTGTTGTAATGAGTACCTTCTTTGACAGCTCCTCCTGGAGAACAACCAGCTTTTCAGTCTTTTGATCCACCTCATCCTGCAGGGCATCTTTCTCTCTATCCAGGGCAGAGACTGACTTGTGAAGGACAGCTACCTCCTCCTTGTGCTTGGAGCTCTGCTGACTCAGCTCTCCTGGCAGGCAAACCCAAATTAAGCAAACAGCAAGAGCAGCCGCGGAGGAAGAGCGGAACAATACACAGCACCAACTGCAGCAGCATATTCACCTATTCTCTCCTCCAGTTTTTCAATCTGCTCGTGGGCCGCATGCAGCTCATTCATCTTCACCGACAGCCTGTGTTGAGTATCAGACAGTGACTGCTCCATCTGCTCCTGCAGCAGCCTGAAGACAGACAGAGAAAAGTCCATCAGTTCTCTAACAAGGTTGTGGCAAGACACAACAATCTCTTGCTGCATCGGGAAGGCATCATTTAATTTGGTTATTTTGCTCTTTGACTAGAACTAAATTAAGTTTCGAGAAATTACATAATGAAGCAATTACTCATGTAATGGTTGTGTAAAGAAACCAATGTGTTCCTGTTTGCTGTGGCTCAGAATGATCTTTGAGGGATTCCTATGCATGACAGTAAAGCCCCATCTGCATACAGTTAAGGCAATGAGTCTGTGTTGCTGTTTTTGATAGAAATCTATGCATTTTTTTGTTTTTTTTATGATCAACCCAAGTGTACATCATTTGGTTAGCTTGCAGTACAATATTCACCTAACAGCTTCCCTACTGAATAACAGCACCACTGTTCAGTTCTTTCACAAAGGTCCTGCAGTAGAAAAGACTACAGCAGACATACAGAAGTCATCACAGTTACCTCAGAGCATTAGCCTCGGCCCTCTGCTGAGCCACCTCCTCTGCATTGTGGACCAGAGCAACGGACCGAACCTTCAGCTCCTCCTCTGCAGCCTCCCTGTTCTCCTTCAGAAGACATACTTGTGATCGCAGGTCCAATCTCTCCCGCTCCAGCTGCACCCCAAAACACACAATGTGAGGGGTTAAAAACGCAGCAACACAATCCTACTTAACACCAAAGCTGGAGTAGTGAATGTTACATAATAATACGGGACAAAGAGATTTCACACATCAGGAACACTGGGTAAGGGAAAAATATTTCCAAAGATTGAATTAAATATCCATCAGGCTCACGCTCTTAACAGCATTCTCCAGGTCAACAATCCTCCTCTCCTCTCCTTGTCTGTCTGTGAGAGCTGAAGTCTGGGCGACCTGCAAATACATTTGATGCAAATACATTCTCAAAACTTGTTTACAATATGCAAATGTGGTTTCAGAGGTGAGCTGAACACGCAATGCTGCAGGTAACAATTTCAAAAAATTAGTAATCAATGTGCATGTCGAACAGAAAAACACACACAGCAGCTAGTTACAGAATACACTGTAGAACTATCTCAGTAATTATTCCTGAGGTGACCCGAGCAGTGTGTGAACACAGCACAGGATTTCTGGAGAAATGAGGACCTCTGACTGTGTTTGACCTTCATCAACGGAAAGCATGTACAAATGAAAGTCCGGTAGCAACTACTTTAATTACAACTCTGTTAATGATGAATTAGAAATGGTGTGGAAGACAGAATCTCCTTGTACTGTCTCTGTTCATACCAAACATTTGTTTTAAGTACCACTTATTTTTGGCACATATGCAGTCGGCACACTTGTACTGTGGACAGTCACAAATTTTAGGCTGTAGGCAGACAGGTCCATTTGAACCCTCAAGGATTTGGGTGGATGACGAAATTTATGTCACATGTACCATGGTGGGCATGTACGTGAGCATGAATTTGCCTTAAGGTAGAAAAGCTGTATATAATGGCAGCCTATTTACTATTCACTCCGATCAAGATAGAAATGTGTCATAATAGGATGACGGTGATCACTCAAAACAACGTTTTATTGATTTGCAGTGGAACTGTACTATGCCTCCACAATACCCAGATCTCCCCCTACTGTAGAGGTCAAGGGTTCTGCTTGTGATCCTATGTAATCCCAATTACACTGTGTACCAAAGACAAGGTTCTTTACAGTTGACTAATTATCCTCTAAAGGACAATAATGATGTATCAGCATCATGTGGATGTTACTCTTGGACTGACCTTCAACCTCTCCATCAGGGCGTCTCTTTCAGTGGTCATCTGCTCCATTCTTACTTCAGTGCGTTTCATCTCCTCCTGCAGTCTTAAGACGTTCGCAGACATGTCTACGTTTCGGGCCAACTTTAGGTCATCTTGAGCCTAAATGAATGACAGCATTGTATCCTTAGAGGTGTAAACAGATTTTTTTTTAAAAAAATATTTCAAGAGCATGCAAAACCGCAGAATAGCTCTACACGTACCTGTTTATAAAGAGTTTTGAAATGTTCTCTCTCCGTGCTGAGAGCCTTCACATTGTTCTGAATGTCCTCCATGTGCTTCTCAAAGTCCAACAGTGCAGCCCTCAGCTCATCTCTCTCCTTAATTAAATGTAACAGTTCTGTCTCGGCAACACCTCCCTGAAGATTTAAAGCCATTATTCTTGATTTTTTTGCATCAGTTTTAGAAATTTCCTGTATTCAGAGTACTTTTTATGGTCTCTTACCCTGATTGCTTTGGACATTGGGCTCCTGCCTCTGCTTGGACTGCGACTGGGGCTTACGTCCAGACCACCAGCTCCTCTGGCTCTTTTGTAGCGCTCGGCCTCGTGGCGATAGTAATCCCTCTCCTCTTCTAAGCTCTTGACAAAAGCATCCAGGCGAGACGGAGAGCGCTCCCTTCCACAAACACCATGTTTGGCACGCATGGTCTCCAACTCCAGCACCAGGTCTTTGTCTAGTAAACAGCAACGAATGAGCAACACACTAATGCAAAGTTGATATAATAATAGGATCTGACAGTTGAAGTATAATAAACTGCTGCTTACCAGCTGCCAGCATTTTCTCAACTTTGTTCTGCAGCCTGATTTTCTCATCCTCAAGGAAATTCACGAGTCCCTCCATCTTCTCATTCTGCTCTTTGAGCTCCACCAGCTGATCTCTCAGACGGTCTTTTTCGAAGTCACCTTCTGACTGCTCCTGAATTCAGTCATTTCAAAAACAACTATTTATGTTTGAGCAATATTAGAGGTTGACTGATTGTTTCAATCAGGTCAGATACGCACGTGGACAAAATTGTTGGTACCCCTCGGTTAATTAAAAAAAAAACAAAAAAAAAACAACGGTCACAGAAATAACTTGAATCTGACAAAAGTAACAATAAATAAAAATTCTATGAAAATTAACCAATGAAATCAGACATTGCTTTTGGCTTAACAGAATTATTTTAAAAAATAAACTCATGAAACAGGCCTGGACAAAAATGATTAACCCTTACTTAACCCTTAGTAATGAAGGAGACTAATAACTGATATTTGGAATCAATATACATTTGCAGTAAAAATGAAAATCTTGGTGCCAAAATCTAGAATAGCACAAAACACAAAACTACCTTTTTTTTTATTTATGTTTTATCACTTATCGTTGACGTTAATAAGTCAGTACTTGTGACCTGTAACCAATCAGATAGCGCTGTAGGTGCAACACTGCTCAAGACCACAGTGTGACTGCAGGTAGACAGAGGTGGCTGTATCAGAGCCACAGCAGTGCATTTCTAATAAATACATTTAATTGAGAATTGGCAAAAAACTAAACACACAAAAACAAACAAAAAATTTTAAAAAAATACTTGGAAAAACATTCATTATCAGATCCAACTATTGGCCAGGCCGACAAGTAGTCAACCCTGGCTCAATACCAATTATACTAAAGCTCAAATATGTATCGATTAAGCAAATTAGAGTAAGACCAGTGTACACTGTGTACTGTACATACCCTTCTTATCTTTGTAATGATATCCTCCAAGTCTTCAATGATTTTCTGCTGCCTTAGAATCTCTTTCTGTTGAGAAAACATTTAGTTTTTGTGAGCATTTTCACTGCAATAAATCCCACTTTGCTACACTATGCATTTATAGTTGATGTCAATAAATGCAGCAAAATGTAATTTGACATCTGTTCGTCACGTCATGTTCTCACTTTAGCTTCTTGCAGCTCCATGTCAGCAGTTTCCAAAACACGCTCCTTGTCCATCTCCAGCTGCTTTGCGAGGTCGTCTATGTGCGTCAGTTCTTCACACAGTTCCAGGTTCTTTAAAGACAGATTGGCCACTTCACTGGAGGCGTCTTTCTTTTTCTGCTGCAGTCCTTCAATCTTCTGCTCCAGTGTGCTGTTGGTCTCCTGTAGGTGCTCAATCTGTGCAACACAGAGAAATGGATTACAGTTAGCAAGTACCAGCAACCATTCTCAGACTCCTTTTCTTCCAGAGAACTTCTTAAACAATCTCCTATTGAGTATTTTAAAAATATTGTATCTGCTGTGCTTGCCTGAAGGTTGAGATGGGCGATCAGTTTCTCGTTGCTGATGTTCTGAGCTTCGAGGGTAATTACATCATGAGGCCGTCCTCCCTGAAGCGCGCGATTAAGACGCACAATCTCTTTGTCCCTTTCCTCCACCTAATACAAGTTTATTAAAAAAATAAATCAAGATCGAATTACCTCTATGGTAACTTTACATATTCCAAAGTTTAGCATCCTTCTCTTTGACTGACCTGAGTATTTAAGTGTTTTATAAATTCCTGAGCATTTTCCAGGTCGAGCTTGACCTTAACGATGTCCTCCTGCAGCTCATGAATTCTACAAAATTAACACAAGTCAAGCGGCAATATTGCAGATGTAAAGATCAACAAGCAACACAACCACTGAGCAGCTACCGCTACACAAAAGAAAAACAAACCTCCCATCAGCCAGCTGCAGCAGGTCAGCTATGTAGGGATCATCAGGCTGCAGCACAGGATAAGCTGATGTAGAGGAGGGAGGTACAAGCTCATCAATCTGCATTCTTTGCCGTCTGAAAGGGATACTGCGCTTTTTTCCACCTGTGAAGACACAAGACAGAAGTGACAGATCCAAAAATCATATATTGATGCCAAATATTACTTTTGGAGCTTAATTGACACCTCTGGTATTACCTGGAGTCTGCACAACAGCTTGCAAGTTCTTCTCCTGCAGCTGCTGGATGCGCTCAGCTTTAGCCTTACTGTCCTTCTCTAGACAGCGGACCTTATGCACATATTGATTATTGAGAAACTTCAGGTCAGATGTTTCATGGTCCAGCTTTCTGATGTGGGTTTTGAGCTCTGGAACCAGACAGGATTATTTTACAAAACCAGTCCTTTCTGTGTGCTGGTGATGAATATGGGAAAATGTTTGAGACTGTGTTAAGGAGACGGAGGAGCCAGTTAACAGCAGTTTACCTCTGGTGACGCGATCTTTCTCCTCCTTCAACTTCAGGAGCTCGAGATGCAGCTCATTGTTTTCCCTGACCACCTGGGCATTCTCTGTCCTGTACGGCTCCAGAAGAGCGTCCAAGTTTCGGCTTTCTTTCTCAGTCTTCCCTGCTGACAGTTTGACATTGCGCAGACTCTCTGTTGTGTGGACCAGATCACTGTAATACAGAGGAAGACATCAAGATAACAACATGGGACAAACTGTGACTGAGCTCTTGGTAATGTATAATAAATTGACTACTGACTGGCTGAGAGAAGGGCTGCACAATATAATGTTTCAGAATCAACATTGCATTGTGCATTACTCACATCAAAGGAAGCGCAACGTGCAGGAAGGCAAATCAACTGAAACACACTGTCCTACTGCATGATACAAAAAGAAAACTTGCATGGTTCCCATGTTCCTTGACTAACCTACAAGAAACGTCTTATATGATTTACTCCAATTTAAAGTTTCTTTTATAGACAGAGTTGAACTTCTGCCATGAGAAAAAAACATTTAAAGGGAAGATTTGGCTACAAAAAGAAATGTACTGTCAGTTGTATGGATATATTTTGACTACAATAGGGGTGATGTTGGGCTGCAAGGTGGCGCAGTTGGTAGCACTGTTGCCTCGCAGCAAGAAGGTTGCCGGTTCGCACCGGAATCTTTCTGCGTGGAGTTTGCAGGTTCTCTCCGGATTCTCTGGCTTCCTCCCACAAGGTCCAAAAACATGTTGAGCTTAATTGGTGATTCTAAATTGTCCGTAGGTGTGAATGTGAGTGTGCTTGGTTGTCTGTCTCTAAGTGTAGCCCTGTGATAGACTGGTGACCTGTCCAGGGTGTCCCCTGCCTTCACCCTAAGTCGGCTGGGATAGGCTCCAGCCCCCCACGACCCTAGTGAGGATTAAGCGGTGTATAGATAGTGGATGGATGGATAGGGGTGATGTTGACCTTCAACAGCTACTCTGTCAGCAGCAGCACAACTAATTTGTTTGATCATTTAAATCAACACGTCCAAGTGACGAGTGTAAAATCAGATCTGCTAGAATGTCATCCAAAGCCAAAAATTAAAAATGCTTTTGCCAGAGTTATGAGAAAGATTCCAAACAGAAGAAATTAGTGATGCGATAACTTTCTACCTTGTGAAAGACATGATAGTAATTAACAGTAACTGAAGAGGGCTTTAAATACATGAAGAGACAACAGGTTTGTAATACCATCACGCACCTATTTCTCTGAAGTTGCCATCCCGGAGCTTTATGAAAAACGCAGGGCACAAGTTCAAACAGAGCTGTCACAAGTGAAATATTATGCAGCTACTACAGACTTGCGACCCAGCCACACAACTCAGCCCGACATAAATCTTACTGTCCACTTTATTAATCAATATTTTCAACTAAGAAATCGCTGCTTGCAAACAGCATTTTTTAAAAATTTTTTGGCCCAGAAGAATATACAAGTAAAAACATCCCAGCAGAGATGAGAGACATCAAGCTCAGAACAGAAAACGCAGTGAAAATGATGAAGGCTGCAGTACTTTGGCCACACACTGCATCTTGCAGCTGGGAGGTTGCGCTGAGCGTTTATACTGAGCTGTTTTTTTCATGTCACAATGTCACAACATCACAACATACAGTGTAGAAAAACTAAACATTGTAAAATCATTTTGTCCCCCCAAACATGGTGATGTTAAAAGAATGATGGAGCAGACAGTTTAAAGGTTTCACCTGAAGAGCTTCTCCACTAGTGGCAGCGACTCTATCGCCAGCGGTTGTCTGTAGCCCAGCTGATCCAGACGTTTCCGCAGATTGATGAATTTCCTCTCTGCGCTGCTGGTCATGGTTGTGGTGTGGCACTGAAGACACCAATGGTAATAAACAAACAATTAAAATATGATCCAAACAGCAATATGGCCAAGTGCAATATCCAAATTGCAGGAGTTGCAAGATAAAATGTAAAATGTCATTACAAATAAAGCAATGTTGTGTTACAGAGACGCTTCCACCTACAAGTGATGTTCTCCAGACAGAGGGGGAACATACTAGTCAGGAAGACTGCAGCAAAAATGACAGCTTTATTCTAATTTTTTGTCAATTGAAAAGAAGCTAAAGAATAAGAGCAGTTTAACTAAATAACTGATCTATATTAGATAATTCAATTACAGGATTTTAATAAATATCTAAAAATATTAATCATCAAATACTTATTTCGAACCTTATTTTAAACAAATCTATAAGTATCAAGTTTCACAGGTGTAAACAGCTGCTGAGCATGTTAGACTCATAGGACTTTAACTAATTTTTATTTAATGTTTTTCAGTCAAAACATACTATAAGAATACGTTACACTACCACAACAAACGAGAGCACCGGTTATAGTGGTTAGCAACGCAGCTAAATTCTGAATATTTACAAGTGCAAATTTACATTTGCAAAAAATAATGAACATAAAACGCAGCCTGCTTGAACCTGTGCTGAGTTTCCAGAGTGGCTAAAAACGTGCTACAGTTAGCCACGTAATTCATGTTCACGTTAGCTGGGTTAGCTAGTAAACGAACTTTAAGTGTGGTTAAATACCGAAGTGCCTGCCTCTGCTAGCATTGGCCTGCTACTCAGTAACCATTAACACGTTAGCTAGCGTAAAATCTCAGGAAGTTTCCAGCTCACCTTCCTGACGGCTAACGTTAGCTTCACCGCCGTCAACGTACGGCTACATCACCAACATAAATGTCCCGTCTCTTGGACAAATTCCATGCACTGTCCTCATTATAGCATTACAGCTATTCCTCCGTTAATGTTAGAAAATCTTCAACTCTTGACTTGACATGTTTCCGCGGTAAAGAGGTTTGAAAAGAGCGCCGATGGTCTCCGGTTTGGATTCGTCACCATGACAGTGAGAGGCTCGGAGGAACAGCTGGGGCAGCGCGGTTTCGTAACCGGCGTTGTCCGGGTAGAAGCTGGAGGGGCGGTGTCACCGCAGATACTTTTCAGTTAGTTAATCAACTTTTATTTGTACAGCAGACCTCTGCAAATATAATCTCACATAACGTGCTTTAAAGAGCAAAAGAAAAAAAACATTTGAAAACAATTATTTTATCCCAGCGCCGCCCTCCTGATCCCTTTATAAACGATTGTGTTGCAAATGAAGGACTCCATAAGAGGGACTGTAGATAGGATAAACAGGAAATGAAGAAACATCAGAGGAAGGACAAGTCATAAATTCAACAGCAAAACAAGACAACAATAGAAAAGTGAAGCGCTAAAAGAAATAAACCAAAGCATTTAAAAATAAATCCATTAAAACATACTTGAAATGTAGATCTTGTTAAAAAATCTCAGCATTCTCTGCTTCCCTCAGGAATTCAGGGAGACTGTGGCAGAGATGTGGACCACAACAACAAAACGCTCTGACTTTGGGAATCATTTAAAGGCCACTGCCAGAAGACCTGGGGGTTCTAGTTAGTTTATAGGACTTAAGTTCATCTCATAAAAGGGCAGGATCAAGAACATTACGCTTTATAGTTCAATAACAGGATCATAAAACCAATTTCCAAGCACACAGGTAGTCAGTGTAAGGACTTTAAAACTGCTGAAACGTGTGTTCTGCTTCTCGTCTTAGACGATCCACTTACAACTGGGTTCTGATGCGAATGAAACTGAGATATACACCTTCTTGGGGAAACCAGACAGCAGAGCATTACAAGTCATGCCTGCAGGTAATAAGAGCACACAGTGGTATCTCTGTATTGTTTAGTCTTGGGTCCATAAATAGTTTTTTACTGTAATGATCTGATCCAAATAAAATCGGCAGACCTAAAGAAAGTAATGGGCTTCTCTCCTGCTCATGTGTTGCACTCAGATTCAATACTGCAAACAAAAATGCCCAGAGACATCAAAGACAATTTAGAAATGGAGTATAACCAAGAAGGCTTACTCAGTATGCAGACAGAAGCAAGGATGGTGTAAACATTCCAAAAAATGACGTCCTTAACAGTAAAATAAATACAAATATGAGATATATATTACTAGAGGGGTGCTGCAGCTGCAAATTTATTATGTACATATGGCATAAAGAAAAAACAAAAATATGACAAACAATTTAGAGCAGAGTTGTTGAATCACAAAGAAAGTAGGCACACGCACAACGCAGCCATATTTGCACCTCTGACAACTGTACAAATCCCTTTCATTACATTACACAGACACACAGAGGAAATGTTCATAATTCATAAAGCATTACAGGGTAGTTGCTAGTGTATCTTCAGTCAGCGTGAGGCAGTAGTGAATCAATAGGAAAAGAAAGTGCATAGCAGCTAATCTAATGTGACTGAGCAATGCTGGAGAAGTACTCCAACATGTCTTGGATGGTAAACTCCATGGTGATGCCTGATCCAGGGTAGCATCTTCCTATCAAGTCTTCAAAGTGCTTGTACTGACGGATGAACTCGTCTTGCATGGAGTGCCACACCACCTAGTGGAGTACATAAAGAAGCGCAACAGTTCAGAGACAGAAAGGAGGAATGTGATGCTGCTGTCGGATCACGCAGTTTACTGAAACTATGAATTTCTCACCTGTAGCAGACTTTCCTCTTCACACAGATGTTTGTCCACCTTCTTGTAGAGGTTGTCGAGTCCCTTTTTCACCTCTTTGCCTGGATACTCTTTGATAACTTTGCGCAGCTCTTGCTTGTTGAAGGCCAGCTGGTAGCTCACCTCCTCCTCGCGGACGCCCTGAGCCACACGTGCTTCAACTCCTTCGAAGAAATGCTGCAAGAGAGATAACCGTTTACCTACAACAGAAACTCTGACCTCTTACATCCTGCACATCCTGTCAATGTAAATGAATAAACTTTGTGGTGAACGTCTTACATTGAGTTTTTCTAGAGGCTGGCCCAGAGAGTT
Source organism: Stegastes partitus (assembly GCF_000690725.1). NCBI lineage: Eukaryota > Metazoa > Chordata > Actinopteri > Pomacentridae > Stegastes > Stegastes partitus. The sequence goes on from NW_007579736.1 coordinate 35,070, forward strand.
GATTACGTAAGACTGCAGATGGTCCGTGTATTTGTGCTTTGCCTCTCGTCTCTCTGCGTCCAGGCAGGAAATCTTCAGACGTGACAATGTAGAAAAAATGTGGTGGAAATTTTCCATCATCACAACATCCCGCGGCGTCTTCTGACTTTCATTGGCTACTTTCTCCACTGAAAACAAAATCAATTCTCAGATCTTTGTTTGCAGGCATCACGAATGTACCACATCACCTATAGACAATCGATATTTGATTTTTGTCTTTGGATGAGCAGTGCTCTCACCGTTCATGAAGACGGCCCTGATAAGTTTGACGTAAGCCTTATCCAGGTCGCCTCGGCGCTCTGCGTTACGGAAGATCGTTTCAGCAAGTTCAGCAAACTCCTCAAACACGGTGACAAAAGACAGGATGCCGACTTTGCTCTTCTTGGAAATCTTCACTTCCTCCATCTGTCTGATCTGACCAGACTGTAATAAAAAGAGACATTTAAATGTGGAACATCTCAAGCATGCTTTGATTTTGAGATGTCATCACAAAAACTGTGAAAAGTGAGCATAAGATTTCCATTTTATAAAAAACAAGAACTTCTTGACATTTTGAATTGAGGTACACATATTCACCATCAAGTAGCTGCTTAAGAGCATGCATAGTAGCAGCACATTGGCTCTTTACTAGTCATTATTAAGTTAATTTTGTTAGATTTTGCATGACTTTATTTGCAACTACTAGGCCACTGACTTTAGGTTTTCCCTCAATAACCTAATTACTGCTTGTTAATTAAGGAAGTTGTATAAGAATTACAATTTTAATATGCTTTGCTCAGTATGGGCCCTATAAGGTGCTACTACCTAAAGATAGTCTTTGTCCCTTCATAGCACTTAGTCAATATGGCAGCATCTTGTCTTAAAACAACAGATGTTGAACCAAAGTGCTTTCCGAAATAGGAGTACAATGTGATATTTCAAACAAATATAAAATATGACTAATTTAGATATTATGGCTAGGATCCACAATATTGTGTACTCTACCTGAGTATTTAAAAAAAACACAAGGTTAACACTCAACACAATTATGCATAACCCCAAAAATCCAAAGGGTTCCTATTAATAATCATATTGGCGACGTAAAATTCCCAAAGAAGAACCCTCCGGCAGAACCAGGTTTAGGGAAGGCAGCCTTCTGCTTCGACTAGAAGGGCGGAGGGTAAAGGGAATGTACGTAACAAAACACAAATCTGTAAGTGTTAATAGTGGAAAAACTACTCTTACTGAAGTCTTTCTAACTCTACATATGTTCAAAATTTGTAAGGGAGGTCCTCTTAATGTCTAATTCACTAGTAGTTTGACACTTATTAACTCATACAGGGCTCCTATTCTCAGGTTCTCTCCAATTCGTACCTAGTAAATCCATTACATCACACAACTACTGCAATCAGCAGATCCTATTCCTAAGTGAAGGGTAACACTTTGAAAAAACTGGAGGTTTACTGAGATGCACAGTTTCCATTCCTATTGGGTGGCAGAAGAACAAAACCAGCATAAGTAGAACCAGTTTCTTACGAGGGAAAAACTCAAGCAGTTGTCGAATGTAGTAATGCGGAAAAAGGCAATAATAGGTGCTTTATAATGACTAATAACAAGCTAACATATTAGCATGTATGCTAATAAGCGGCAAGTAAATGGCGAATATGTGCTCGTTAATATAAAGTATGACTGAATTTTCTGCATCGTATGAGTTGTACTCACAATGCATTTGTCAAAGTTTCTCTTGACAGTGACCAGCACATTTCCCAAAGTTGTGCTGAGGTAAGAGGCCGGGTCAACGTTCTCAGCTGTCCACACATGGTGACTCATCTTCACCAGCATATACAGAGAGTGGAAGCTGTCAATCTTGTCACCCAGAGCGATGAGGCTGTTGAGCTCCGTCTCAATGCTCTGGAAGATTTTATTCATCATCAGCCGCACCATGTCTTTCCTGTAGTCATGAAAAGAAGCGACGAACACGACGATATAAAAGTAAGAAACGTTTGTGGATGTAAAGACAGGTGATATTTACATCAGGAATGTTAGCAGCGATGTGCAAGTACTCACTCTGATGACAAGGAGTGTCTGTGTTCAGCCTGGGGAGGCATTCTTGATGGCGTGCCTCCATCGGATTCCTCCATCTCCGGCTGACAGGACAACAGATACAAAACATGACAAATCAAAGTAACATCTGCTGACGTAGAGAGGCATGAAAAAGTTTGATTTAGATTTCTGTTAGTGTGAAACAAGTAAGAGATGACCTGATTTCCAAAAGGCAGTAAGTTATAGATGGCATATCTCTTTTAAATTTAAGCAATACTGTTTTTATTTCCATCTTTTAATGCTTCAAATAAAAAAAAAAACAAAACCCTAGTCAGTACTTATTCACCCGACAACCTTTCAACCGACCTTTTGGCAAGTATCACAGCTTTTTGAGTCTGTCAATTCTTTCCTTCTTTTTTTTTTTCACCCCATTCTTCCTTCAAGGCTTTTAGTCCTCTTACATTCTTGGGCTGTTCATCTCTTTTGAAGTCTATCTATAGATTTTTGACAGTGTGTTTACAGGGGAATCATGAGCGCCATTACAAAATCTTCATCTTGTGAAGTGCAAGATGTAGTTAAGGTAGTCCACTGTGGATTTTGAGGATCCTTATACGGTTGCAGAAGGCATCTGTGTAGTGTTGCATCCAGAACTCACTGCCATTAAATTGAATCCATTCTTCTCTCATTGCAAGTGAAATGTTCCCCACTGGCTGCAGCACAAACCCAAAGCATGATCGATTCACTCTGTGCTGCTTAAAGAGGTTTTTCTCTTTCCATTAGTGTGTTAGATAACTTTTATGTGAGTGTAAAAGTTATAAAAACGTATGCAAACATCTGTTATCGCTGTATTGTTCTAAGCTTTCAGGAGACAAATGTCCCAGTTTCAGACGCCAACACGTGAGAACAGCTATTGATGTCAAGTGAAGTGACATCATTCACTTGGATGCCATTTGATCTTTTTTTTTCAAAGCTATTTCCAGTATGTGATCACAGCTGTACCTGCGCAAGAGGAGGTGTAACTGTCTGGTGCTGCTGCAGCTTAAAGAACTTGCTGATGAAGTCTTGTTCTGCAAGACACAGAGGCTCCAGCTCGCTGAGGACCTGCTCAAATATCTGCAGAGACAAACACATCTATTTTAAGCCTCAGCACGGAGAAACTGAACAGCATTATTTACATTCTGTTTAAATGTTTGATTTCATCGCAGGGCAGTGTCACCTTGTCGAACTTGGTTCTGTCAGCCACGTCCAGGTCAGAAGCGGACATGTTGCCCATGTCCAGCAGTGAGGACGACTGGGAACGCCGGCTGTTGGAGCCCTGTACCGTCAGCTTGTTCAGGCTTGAAGTAGAGCCTGTCAGCTTCCCAGAGCTGCCATGCAGGCCTAATACAGCACAACAAATACAGTGTGACTTAATTGTGACACTTTTAAGTAGTCAATCAAAATCACGTTTTTTTTTTTTTCAAATGGTTAGCTTTTTTGGCATTTATCATAGAATCAGAGTATGTGATGATGCAGTAAACATCACTGTGAGAATTAAGCACAAACCAACCAGGTAGATGGTGAGGTAGTGGTTTGTAGGGCTTTGTGGTTAAGGGGTTTGAGCTTAGTGCAGTTATGGAGGGCACAGTGATAAGAAGCACAGTGAGAAATTGACAGTGGAATAGCTCCATCCAAACATCATACTTACTTTCTGTTTCCTGTTTGAGCGCACTCTCTTTCCGCGGAAGCGTAGCTGCAGCCAGTTAGAAAGGCAGGCACCAAAGACAGACACAGGTTAGGCTTAAAACATGCAGCATGAGAGGGGTGAAGCTAGATGTTAGATGTACAAAAAGTTACACATATGCTGACGTGCACCGCAGTGGCTTAGGTAGTAGCTTAGACAAACCTTTGGAAAACAAATAGTTTTTTTTTTCTTTTGGTTTGTTTTCAGAAGGAAAAGCTACTACAGAGCGCAGAGAGCAGAGTTCCTGTAATTCTGCCAAAGCCAAAGCTCAACCAATGGTCCTATTCAGATTTTAAATATCGAGAACTGAGCATGTAAAGTCCCTGTGTAAAGGGAAAAGAAGACGTTATTGAAAGATAAAACAAGAAGCAGGACTATAACACTTTGGAAGCACAGATAAGTTGGTGAAAATATGTTTTTGGTATCAGATGTGATGCAGAAAAGGCTGTACAGGAGCAAGACATTGTTTCCTTATTTATATGTGAATACTACAGTACAATATGAACACTGGAAAAAAAATAATTGGGAGATCGAGTAAGACATGTAATATCACTGAAAACCACTAATCACAAAATAATAATTTAACCGCAAAGAAGAGTCATGCTTCATGTAAAAAAAACTCCAACAACCCTGTGAGTCACAGCTCTTACCAAACTTGCCCTTCGCTTCTTTGGATGTACCCGCCATCTTTATCTTGGCAACCTCAAAGAAGTCTTTAATTTCTCGCTCATATAGTCTGCTCATATAATCGACATAGGTCTGAAAAAGAGAGAAGACATTTGTTAGTATGCACAAAACACAAAATGCAGCATTATGAATACATCTGGAGAATTAAAGGAATAATTTTACTATTACTATATTAGATTTCATTGCTAGTGGTGGAGTCTGCAAATTCCTCCATATTACAACTGCATCCATGCAAACGATTAACAGAAAATGATGCATCTATGCAATCCAGCATAGTTCTGTCTCACTAATGTTAGCCTCACCATTCACTGTTTTTACACAACAGCAGTATTAAGTTACTGCCAACGGAGCAATAATATTAATACTGTTGTATTTCTGACCATGAAGCTGTTCAAGGAGTGTCTTATTTTTACGGTATTAAAGCATAATTTACTGTCCCCACAGTAACCAAAACTGAAATCTTAAGGCTTAAGGTCATAGTTTCCATTAACTGACGGAATGGGGACATTGAAGCAGCGAGTGGACACGCATGTAGCTCCATTCATACTACAACAGGTACGGCCTGTGTGCTATGCAGGCTGTTCCATTGCCCTTCAGATCAAACACACGTTTCTCAAAGGTTGCGGCTTTGAGTTTTCACTTTTTGCAGGATGTCGCAGCTGGATACAGATTGGACTGTAGCGCCATGTCAATGTGATTATCCCTGAGGTGGGCCGAGCACAGTGGGTGGGATGTAGCACAGGATTTCTGGAGAAATTCAAACTTCTCACTGCGTTTAAGCACCTTTGATGGGAAGCATGAACCAATCAAAGCGACTCCAAAGTCCAGCAGCGACTACTTCAACTGCAACTGTTTTGATGGTGCATTATAAAGCTGACTGAGAAACTCTTCACATGGCCTCTTCTCAAAAAAAACATTAAAAAAACATTTCTAATGATCACCATTTGTTTTCTTGACACTTGTGCAGCCAGCACACTTGCAGTGCATACGGTCCACGCAGTCACAAATACTTGGGTGTCGTGTGGACAGGGAATGAATGAATAAGCATTTACAACTTTAACAGACAGATAGACAACAATCTTCTTTTTTAGCTCTCAGCAAGAAACCTAACGAGCATACTTTCCCCAAATATCCGACTACTTCTTTCAGTTTTTAGCAGGATAATAGCACTGACCCTGGACAGACCCTCGTACTTCTCCCTGTGGGTATTCTTCAGCCACTCCATAAGCTTGGCGTAGCGCAGTAGGTCCCTGTGGAGGGGGCTGTGTTTGGGCAGGGTCAGCTCAGCTGTGTGCTGCGACAGGGTGGAGCTCTGGTCGTGGCCCTGAGTAACAGAGTTAGGAGTGAAAATTAGAAATATTCAATACCGGAATACCATTCAGGAGAAAACTTAAATCAAGTCCCTCTGCATTTTTGTATATACTCACAAACACACTGCATCTACAGAGGATTTAGCTGAGCTTTCTCTCACAAACATCTGTAGAGAATGTGGTATCTCAGTTTACCACGAGTCCAGATGACGTCAAAGTAAACAATCAGACTTTTTTTTAAACTTCAAATCCACCACATTCTCATTTCAACTTATTGAAATGCATCTCCCTTACTGCCATACTGATGCTCTCCTCACTCCCCCTCAGTGTTAGCTTGTTCAGTCTCTACTGCTTTTACAAGACATGCACGCAGAGCAGACAGGCACAGCAGTTCATGATATGAGACCATTTGCAATAAAGCCATGTTAGCACCAAAACATAAAAGCCCTCAGCCGAGGCAGTTGGTGAAGGAGGAGAAAGATGAAAGGTGCCTCTTCAGCTTTGAGACCAGATGAGAGATGTTAAGTAGTTAGAATCATATCCCATGCAATAAATAATGCACTGTGGTGGAAAGCCTGAGCTCTCATGGCATGTAAGTTGGAGTAACGTGTGAGAGGTCAAACAACAGCGAAGAAGGGGCACGTGGGGGTTGCTGTGAGGGTACTCACTGGAAGTGACAGACAGGAAGACCTATAGAACTGAGGGATGGTCATTTTGAAGTGACTGAAGTGGTTGAACTGACACAGAGACAGAGAGCAAAGTGGGATGATTCAAAGTGAGCAACACAGAGAGTAAAGACTAGAAGGGACACAGCTGAAGGGAAACAACACAAGGAAGCCCAGGGAGAGTCTCAGCAAAACAGGAAGCTCATCAGGGGAGAGAAAGAGCCTGGAAAAGAACAGGAGAGACTACAGTCCTCCATTTCACAGTAGACTCACATTGGCCAGGTTTGAGGACAACACAAAGTCTGATATTTAAATCTGCTCCTATGACTTTGTACCCAGTTATACTGATGTAATATTCAGATGCATAAAGTGGTAGAAATTATAAGGGAAAATATTTGTTTAGGGATATAAATTGGTAATTAATTTGTAGCTTTTAAGTCTTTATGAGCAAACATAAGCTACAACTTTACAAAAACATCACGATTTTACACAATGTCAACTGTACAGCCTGTTTAACACCACAGCTCGGTACAGACAAAATCAATCAAAATCAATGGTTATTTATTAATTAGGTCAGATTTTACTACTTAAAATTTTAGAATCAGAAGCTGCAGCGAGTCTTTAACCTAGAAAGATATTTCTAAACAACCACCAGCTCTCAATGCTGACAAACATGTTGTCATGACTGTTACCTGGTGAACAAACACATTGTTGAGGTGATTGGTGAGGCGGCGAGCAAAGGTGTCTCTCAGTTCAGCGAAGAGAAGTTGTTGCTGCTTCACAGCCATCAGCTTGTCGTGACCTACAGAAAGAAACAGCATTTTCATTTCATTACTTACTTCACAAACAACTATCAGCTGACTTATTTAATAAGAAAGTAATCAACAGTGCTTTATGTGGAGACAGACCTGGTCGCAGGGCCACGTTCATGCACTGCAGAAGAGCTTCAGAGGCGTTGATGCAGGCCTCAATACCTTTAGGGGAGGTCAGGTCTCCCTCCTGCAAGGCCCTGATGTGACCCTTTGACAAGTCCATGTAGTTCTACATGAGAAAAGACACACTAAAGTTATCAACAAAGCTTATTAATCGAGCTGTTATATTAAGACTAATGTACCTGCTGGACTTAAAAATAAAAACATCTATGTTCTAAATAAGTCTTATGCACAAAATACTTGCTACCTTTCTGTAGATTAGCTCAATTCTTCATTATGCTACTTCATTTGGTGAAGATATTATAGAAAACACTTAAATGTGCTCCTAACCACTAAGAACTGGATCTCGTCCAGCAGTTTGCCGTTGTTGGTGTTGCTGATCTGGATGAGGCGGTTGCTCTGTGAGATCTGGTCCATCTGCTCCTTGACGCTCTGGAGCATCTCCTCATAGCTGCTCAGCTTTCCCTCGATGGTGTCCACCTCTGCCAGCGCCTCATCCAGCAGCTGCATCAGGATGTTGACCTGCTTTTCTGACGCCATGATGGACTGAATGTTGGCCTTAAAGGAAGAACAGACAAAAGAAGCAGCATTAATAAATGGTTTATTTCACAATTAACCACCCAGTTAGGTTCAGATCACTGAACAGGAACACCACTTTTAAAAATGAAAAGATGATCAGAGTTTCTTACTTAAATTCACTAAAGCTGCTCTACTCACCCCATCCAGAACCTGCAGCTCCTTGAAGAGCTTCTCTGCAAAAGCCTCAGCATTGGAGATAGCGTACTCGCACATCTCCATCATGCCCTCAATGTCCTGTTCTTCGCGGGTGCTGAGCTCCTGGTACTCGTCCAGAGCATCCTCGTCGCCCCCGGCAACACTCTGGCTCTCACCGCTTGGCACTGACTCTAAGCCCCCGGGAAAAAGAGGAAAAAGTATGTCCAAACCATAAATACAAGGGTGAACTCAATGACACCTGCTGGCTATCTTCAGACTCTGCATCAGGTCTTTTGAACTTCTTGAAAGGACAACTACAGACACAGTTGGATTCAGTAACTGGGAAGGCTAGCTGAACAGTTTTTATTGTTTTAAAACGGCTGTAAAGTCGTACTTATTTACTACCAGTGATGAAAATGGAGCATGAATACGAGTACAGAATGAAACACAATCTTAGGTAGCGGCAAAAGGTTGAAAAATACAAAGCAAGTCCACATTCTGGAGAGTGGATGTGCTTCATCATATCTGCTCTGTCTGATAAAATAACTACAGTTGACTGCAACTGCACTTTGCTGAGGATCAATTAAAAATAACGTGGGCTACAAGTGTTGGTCAAACCAGAGAAAGGATTCATTAATGAATATATGTCAGTAAATAATCCTATGAATTAAGGTGAAATGGACAAAATAAAGAAGCCAAAAGTGAAGTAAAAACATGATCTAAATGTGTGTTATAATTATTGAAAAAAAAAAAAAAAGAATCATGCCCACCCACATTTAATGACATAATTCAAACAGCAGGAGCTTTAGGGAGGTGAGAGTCTCTAATGAGAATGGCGGTCTGAGGTCATGAAAATACAATGGAGAGGAGTGAGGAGGGGGGAAGTTAAGTCCTACCAACCTTCCGCTTTAGGAAGTTCTGGCCAGAGAAAGTTTAAGAGAGAAAAGTGAGAATAAAGAAGAATTTAACACAGAAAACCATAGCACAAACTAAGACACAAAGAAGAGGCTGAATATTTTCAAAAAACATGCTATTAAGAAATAAAATCAAACAAAATCCAGGACAGATTCCCACATCTGGGCTAAATTAGAAAACCTGAAACATGAGCAGCACACTCTAGGGTCAATGCTATCAGTGTGAGAGAAAAAGACACGCCTTGAAACAAATATAATCAAATCACGGAGAGGCATGCGTTCGCAGTGGTGGATAAGGATGGAGCGTTTACACACCTTCCAGCAGCTGAGAACTGACATTCACAAACTCCACCTTCTTCCTCAAATAACGTTGGTTCAGCTTCCAAATGCAGGAAATGAAGGAGTTTTTTTCAGCCGTACTGCTGGCCAGCCACCGGTAAACCTTCTCAAAATGAAGGTCGAATTCAGGATTTTCCTAAAGCACAAGAGTTAAACAGAGAGTACATTAGTCCTGACTTTGGGATAAAGAGGACTTTTACAATAACTGAACACATCTGTAGGCGAAAACAAACAAATGACAGGAGAAATGCACTATTTCTCTGACCTTGCTTGCATCTTTGGCGTCTACTTCTGTCAGGTCTCGGAGCTCCCAGGTCTGCTGTCGCTTGTAGAAGTCCCCTTTGTCAGATTTCTTAACTTTTACCACTTTCACCTGGACAGGCCTCTCTGTGGTGACTGGAGAAAACACAAACATTATTTTAACAATGTTTATCTTTCATCATTAGCAGTCACTTGCAGATGCTTCCGTGGTTATTGCCTAACTTACCTGTTGCACAAAGGAAGCAGTTCTTCTTTTTCTTCCCGGCTTTGCAGACATTAACAATGCCGAGAAGACGCTCGTCATTGGGTGTGAAGATGTCCCTCTGGAGAGCATGCTTGATGGCTGTCATGGTGGAAACTGTCATACAGAATATAAACGGTACTTATTATTGCGATCACGAGGGACACAGGTTCACTATACGTGCATAAACCATAGACTGCAGCATAAACTATAGGCTGTAGATAAAGAACTGAAGGCATTAACACTTGTCAGAAAGTTTTATTTACATGCCATTAAGCTTAAACAGCACTTTCTGGATGTTGTGTAGTCAACCAATGTAATTTAAAACCACTATTTAGTTCTCTTAAATATTGGACATTCATTTACTCAAGCCACTCTAAAGAAAATGAGCAGGTACATCTACCTAAAATGAACTTAATTCCATATTTAAAATTACGATTGTACTTTTGTTTGAGAGTGCTGGGACAATAAATTATGTCATGTTGGCATATATTGTAAGAGGTTATCCAAACACAGGGGTGAAGTGTACCTAAGTATATTTACTTATGTATTGTATTAGAGTACAATTTTGAACTACTTGTACATTATTCGAGTATATTCACTTCATGCTTCTTTTTACTTTTAACCATTTAGAGGAAAATCTTGCACTTTTTACTCATCTAAATATGTCTGACAATGTTAGTCACTTTACAAATTAAACTGAATAACACAATATATTATCAATAAATAAATTATGTTGTTATATTGTAGATTAAGAGATCATTTTATTGATCCCAGAGGAAAAATTCACAAGCTGTCAAACAGATAAAATCATAAACATCTAAATACACTATCTACCAAGTGCAAGATTGTCAAAGATATCTATTCATGACAATTTTAATAATCAATTCATAAAAATGGTTCCAGCAAAAATAGTGAAGCATTGTCAAACATCCTCTAACTCCACCCTCTAAAATGTGAGGTTTTGCTGCTTTTCTTTGGAATATTTAACTGTAAACTAAGCATTTTTGGTGTTTAACGGGTAACTTGATAGCCATGTGGTTTGGGTAGATAACACATGGGGACAAATTCTCTGAGCAGCGAATGCCTGCTTTGATTTTGCAGCTGGCTGGACATTTGCTGTGTGTCATTCTGCTTCTCCCTTTACCCATAATGCCTGTCTTCCTCCACTGACACTTGCAAAAACAGGTTTAAAAAAAAGCTCAAAAAATTTTGGGTATGTTGGACGGTTGTAACAAAAAAAAACAAAAAAACAAGCAATGGGGCAATGTAACTAAGTACATTTACTCAAGTGTTGAAATTACCATTTTCTGCTACTTTATACGTCGACTGCACTATAATTCACAAGAAAATATTGTGTTTTTTTACTCCATTGCATTTATTTGATAACTTTGCAGATTTATTTCAGTAATGCAAAATATGAACAGTCAATAAATAATAATGTAATACTGTTGATTAATGACCAAATTTATTGATCCCTAAGGCAAAACACAAAAACTACCCAGCAGATAAACTATATAAAGTAGTTAAATCACCTTTACAAGTTCCACCAGTACAGGCATGAACACATTAATGAATCAATAATATAGCGTTTTCTGAAATATGACATTGTGAATTACATTTTTTGTATTTTTCATGCTAACACTTTCGTACTTTTACTTGAGTATTTATTAAAATGCATGACCTTTACTTGTAGCACAGTAATACTGCACTGTGCTTTTGGTGCCTCTACTTAAGTCAGTACTTCTTCCATTTTTTTGTCTAAACGCATGTAAATTCTCATTTGGTGAGTTTTTTCTTTTAATGGTTACTAGCTTACAAGACATCAGAGCTGTTAACTCTGCGACCAGAAAGGATATCACATAATAGACAAAACCGCATTCAAAGTTGAACTCATTTTAACAAAACAAGCAGAAGCCCTTCCTAAAATAAATACACTGATGTCCTCTCTGTCGGTTAGCCTGCTGCCAGCTAACGTTTCTGCTAGCAGGACGCAGCTAGCTGCTGCTAGCATCAAATACGCTCGTAGCACAAACCAGGCAAATGGTGTGACTCATTGAATAATTGACTAAACAGCTGTCCGTTTGTCAAGTCGAAGGGGGCTCTATCTGTGTTTTAACGGAGGTAAACATATTAAGGAGCGGTTACCTTGTATTTATCAGTCCACCAGCCCTGCGAAGCGCCGCCCTCCCACTTCCTGGTTCTCAGACGGAGCGGTCATGTGACATCCACGCGCACCCGCAGAGACCATAGATATGTATAATAAAGC
>NW_007579736.1:48195-81748 GCF_000690725.1 Stegastes partitus
ATTGGTGATTCTAAATTGTCCGTAGGTGTGAATGTGAGTGTGCTTGGTTGTCTGTCTCTAAGTGTGGCCCTGTGATAGACTGGTGACCTGTCCAGAGTGTCCCCTGCCTTCACCCTGAGTCAGCTGGGATAGGCTCCAGGCCCTCCTGCAACCCTGGTGAGGATTAAGTGGTGTATAGATAATAAATGGATGGATGATGATATGTATTATTATGTTAATGACATAAAATATATATTGTCATTATTATAGTGTATGTGGTTCTGTGGGTGATTGTGTGTGCGTGGGGGCAAGTACGTGGGTTTATATGTGCGTGTTTTGTTTTTGTTTGTTTTATGTTTTTGTTTGTTTTATGTTTTTAAATTGGAAAGCACTTTGAGCTACATCTTTGTATGAAAAGTGCTCTATAAATAAAGATATTATTATTATTATTATAATAAAATCAAATAGGAGGAGTTATTTTATTTTGTATTATTTTGCATTTCTATTTATCTTTATATTATTTAAGAAACATACATTTAAACAAAAGAAATGTAACTATAATATTCTTTTAACTGCACTTTTTACATTTTTTTTGAATGGACAAGTTTTTTACTTTAACCTTTATAATGTGTCAACCCTCACTATGTTGTTGTAACACTTTTTGAGTTGACTGTCATGTCATACCAACATGATCTTTTCAGGACAGCAGGTGGCATTGTTAAGCCACAAAATAGCTCTTACTTCTTCTGCAAATACCCAGTTTCATGGTTTATGTGTTTTGGTCTTACACACAGTTAATGTATGGTTGTTGTTTGCGTTCTGTTGATCCATTTGTCTTGCTTTGCAACAGTAAAAATGATAAACCTGGTTCACATTTATGACAAAGGTCCACAGATGCCATAAAGAGATTCTGAGCAAACCAATAAACGAGTCCACGGGATATTGACACAGTGACTCAGGCGTGTTATGGAGATGAAAATCAAGGATTAACAAGTGATCTGCAGGCGACGCCTTGAGGTGCTCTGTCTGCGTTGAAGTTATTGTGCAGAGACAGCGCTGGATTTCCCAGCTGGTGAATGTGTCGTGTCACTGTCACCGCCAGTTAAAGTCACAGTTTCTCGCTGTTTGTGACGCTGGCTCCTGAACAAGGGAGATATCTCAAAACGCTTCCGAAATATATGACGCTTGTGTTGATATTTCTATTTTCATCATTTGCCATGCGTCATGAACTCACATGTCCAGGAGCGTCAGTTTATAGTGTGTAAACTCATACTGCAGGTCTCCGTAGTGTCTTTCAGCATGTCTCTGCAGTGATGGACAACATTTCTCTTCCTCCACTGGAGAGAAAACATTTTGTGATATCATATGTTGTAGCTCACGGATGTTGCATGTTGCACATACATGAGAGGTGTCGCACAATATTCATTTTACAGAGTTATGGCTTTAATATGGAGACAAACACAGAACAATACTACATCTGCCTTCATAGAGAGCGGTAGAGGATGTTTGTGAATGAGATGAGAAATTAAAGATCTCTCTAAAGTAAAAAGATTAACCCCCAAAATTACTTTCATATTGCAACACTTTCAATTGCAGAAGTCCCAGAAGGCATTTTTATCAATGCAAAGCTTTAATTATAATGTTAATGCTTTGTGCCTGTTACACAAAACAGGTTTCTTATTATTATTTCTTATTTTGGGCATCACAACATTGTGAGTTTTTTTTTTTTGTCGTTTTAATCCACTGTGTACAATAAACATCTAAACACCATACACACATAATTAGTGGAATCTAGCTATGTACTTTTACTCAAGTATTATATCTAGTTGCAAATCTGAGGTATGGGAGACCAGGGATGGTAGTTGGGATAGTTGTAACACTCTCAGTCAGAAATGAGCTGTGGTGATGTCATCAATACAGTCCATGTCCACTTACAAATTGAACTCACTGGTGAAGCCTCATATGTCTGAGTTAAAAACTATCTGTTCTAGAGCTAAGAAACAATTTTTGAGGTAAGAAAGTAAAATTTGTCATCACAGATATTTGTTGCATGCTGTCCATTGTGTTGTAGATACAATTGTTTCAGTTACATAAGCTCAAACAGTAGTTTCTCTAGTTTAATTTGATGTCTTGTGTCAGTGCTAGTTTTGAAGCTAAATGCTAAAAACATTTAGCTTTTTAATGGCTGGCAGGCATGGGGAGGGTTCTAACTGTTCTTTAAACGTTCCCCTTTTGTTGACATTTTTTTTTACTGGTCTCCTGTTCAAAGAGTTTCACAGATCTTCAAGTGTTCAAATGCTTTTTCACATGAACCTGTTTCAGGCTCAACACACCCCAGTTTATTATTTATTATTCTTTATTTTATGTTATTTCTATTTATGTATCTTATTATTTTTGTTATATGTAACTTATACTTTGTATTTATTTTATTGTCATTATTTTTATAGTCTTACAAGTTTGTGGTTTCTTCTTTATTATTCATTAAAGTGCTTCCATAGATTTATTAGTGTGGGTCTTTTTGAAGCCTAATAATATAATTGTTACATCCATCCTCAAGTAATGTCACAACTCATCCCGGTGTTGGGGTAGGTTGTTACAGCATACCTCTTTGTATTTGAGATTAATTTACATAACCTGTGATGGTGTAGTCCAAGTGTATGTCATTTATAGCAGACAAATATGGGTACCACATGTCAAAGTTTAAGATCTCTAGCACAAAGAACCACTGAGTTACACTTACTCAAACAAAAAGTGTTACCATCATCCCCAGGCCCCCCGACTTTACTCGAGACTTTTCTTTTCGTGCCTCTTTCTACTTCTACTCCATCATGACTCAGAGGACAATGTTGTACTTTATACATCGTTACATTTATGTGACAGCTATAGTTGCTTTACAAATTTAGATTTATGTACGCAAAATACACAAAGAGATTAGAAAATTGGATATTTTGCTATAAAGCAAATGACTCAACAGCTCACACAAGCACAACTGAATAATTAGTCAATTATTTTATTGACTAATTAAATATTTGACAGTTATTTTTGTCAATTGTTGAAATATTTTTCGTATTAAAACAGTTAATGGTTCCAGCTTTGCAAATGTGAAGAGCTGCTGTTTTTCTGTTCAATAACTGTAAAAGAAATTAACGTATATTTCTAGGTTCAGATTGTTGGTTGGACAAAACACTCAAAATGAAGGTGTCACTTTTGGCTCTGGGTAATTTCGACGGTATATCCCACTGTTTTCAGAATGTTAACAAACCAAACAATGAATCAATGAATGGACAAACTAATCACTATGTTTGGATACAAAATAGTTCAAAATGAGCTCCAGCTCAACCAACTGCAGCAGTAAAATACTGCTTTCACATTCATACATGATCAATAGAAATTCAGTGATAGCATACCTAATGGCACAACGGTCAGGAGGAATATTTTTTGCATGAAGGAATGAGTTGTCAAACTGAGGAAGCAGTTTGGATGAGAGGTAAAATGTTTTTAAGAGCCAAAAAGTCAAGTTGCCTTCTACTGAAAAACTTGGGATTATCAAGACCTGGATTATTGAGAATACAGGGACATTTTGCGTTGAGCCCTTTTTAACGCCTTTAGAACATTTTTATGATAATACATAGCCAAATTTACTGAAAGTCTTTTTCTGGTTCTTGATTTCACCTCAAAACCACTTTTTTTTGGACCAAAGTTACATATTCAGAAGTTTTTTTCCATAAAAACAATGACTTCCTGCCTTGAAAGGGCTTAGAAAAAGACTTAACTCTACTCCGTTACCTTCTCTGGGTTATTCAGATTTATGAAGCTCACACTTTTCTGTCCATTCACACATCCACAAGCACTGCAGCTCAAGCACACCAGTTCACCTATGACTCTGCTGTAGAACTGCTTCACACAGCACAATGCCACCAGTTGTGTGTGTGTGTGTGTATATATATATGTAGAAGGAAAAACATTTCACGTTCTTACACCAGTGGCATAGTTGAACAAGAAGGAAGACATCAGTTTATACCGTGCAAGAGTGATTATATGTATATATAAAGCCACATGCCGCAAGTTGACAGAAATAGTAATTTAGGTTTATAACATGACATTTATCACATATAACAAGGCTGTAGCTCAGGTGGTACAGCGGTTGTCCTCTGACCGTAAGGTTGGTGGTTGGATCCCCTGCCCCTGTACAGTTGAAATGTTCTTGGGCAAGTAACTGAAACCGAAGTTGCTCCCAATGTCAGGCAGCACCTTGCATGGAAGCTGTGTCGCCATTGGTGTATGACTGTGTGTGTGAATGGGTGAATGAGAAAACATTGTAAAGCGCTTTGAGTGCCACTAAGGTAGAAAAGCGCTGTATAAGTGCAGACCGTTTATATGAAATCTCAGAAGTCTAAATCCATGTTTTTCAGACTTGCGTTGGAACGCTGCAGTTTTAAGGTAAAAACGCTCATCTGCCTATTTTGCTCATTATGTGTCTTTTTGGATTACAAAAAAACAAACACACAAAAACCTCATATGGAGATGTTTTCAAGGTAAAAAAAACCCCCAAACAATTAGATTTTCACCACAGGGGGTCTTTAATAAACAATTTTCTGATAATACTTTTACTTAAATGATATTTTCAATGCAGGACTTTTACTTGTAACAAAGTGCTTTGCCAGTACAGTGTGGTATTAGTACCTGTACATAAGTAAACGATGAATTCTTGCTCCACCACTGACACACATATAGTATATTACAAAATAGACGCACACACACACATACACTCACACACTACCATTATCTTCCTTCAACTTTGCTATTATGCCACATGTTGTGTTTTCCATGATTCACCTGCGGTTTCTGCTGTTCTGCTACTTATGTCTATATTTTTTTTTTGTGGATGTCAAAGATCGGTGCTCAGTGCTGACGCTGATGTTCCTACAACAGATGCAAAAAATAATAACATCAAGCTCACTGGAGTAGAAGTAACCACCGACAACCTGTTTGGAAGGGTTTAGTGTCAATGAAACATTAAGATGTTGTATGTAATCACTAACGGTTGATTTAGAGAAGGCAGATGAACAAAGCGGGCCCGGCTGCAGGTGAGAGGTTTTCCCACCGAAATGAACTTGTACGGTCAGGAGGTCGCTACGCCGATGAGGGATCCCCAGTGACATGCTCGGCAGATGACATGCAGATGTGACTTGCAAACAAAAGAGCTTCTTTCACTGATGCTGCAGCGTCAGGGGGAAGGCGATTGCATCTGTTATTAATCTACATTTGACATTCACACTGCTGATTAAAAGCAGATAGCATTTTCTATTTCTGTTTGGAATCAGAACCGTTTGAGTTGCTATCTGGATGGCATTTTCTGCAGCCTTTAATATGCTTGAAGAAGGCATCATCGGCGTTGTTTTAGACTCATATTTATACCGCCAGCATGCGCGCAGATGAATAAATCTGCATATGCACAGGTTCACCTAAAATCTACTAATCTACCGTGATTACTTTCACATTTTTTGAATCTTAAACAGCAACACGAAGTAAACGGGAGTCTTTTTCAAACGCGTGTGGACTCAAGTGTACTTTTGCCATTACTACCTTGTTCTCAGTTGACTCCCAACATTTGGCTTTTACGGCTATTTTCTGGGAAAAGTGCATAAACAATAGTGGTCTCTGACTGCATCAATACAAACAAACACACTGGAGGAGCAACACAGCCGTGGGCAGCTGCATGAAAAACTTGCGTGTGGATGCTCAGCCCACTTTGGTAACCTCATCCCCAGGTGAGGTCTTCGCTCATCACCACCAAATTACACATAAAGAAGAACACGCTAGTCATCCAAAGTGAAGTAAGCATGAGAGCCGCTATTACATGAGCAACACTCCATGTAGAGCTCTTTGCTTGTTACAAAGGTCAATCATGTGTGTGATTTTGTTTTAAAGTAATCATGTAATTTAAAGTGTACGCATGTGTGTGTGTGTGTATATGTGTGTGTGTGTGTGTGTGTGTGTGGCAGGAGTGCTCTGCAGACTGTTTATGCAGCCTCCTGAGACTCGGAAAAGATAAAAGTTTGGGAGTTTCAGTCATTATGAGATCAAATAAGCAAACTGGATTAAAAAAACACTTATATTTTATGGTATGTTCATTGTAGTGGATACCAGGACACCGGATTATCTAAGGATTAACACGAATTCTTTTGGGACAACAACAAGAAAAACTATACAAAACCATAAAGAAAGTGAATGGAGAAAATGGAAAATTTGACTTTCAAATTGGCCGTTGCATTGTTTACGTTTAGCGTTCAGCTTTCAGTCATTTTGTTTGTCTAAAGTGGATTTGATCATAAATCACACTTCAGTCTCATAGTGATGGATTGGTGAATTTAAAGTCTCTGCAGTAATTGACTAAATCCCTAAAGACTCATCTCTATATATCAAAGATATATTTAATTAATTTTAAATGGAAAATTACCCTTTTCTGTCTTAAAATATAATGTACAGATCCATGACACACAATGGAAGTTGTAATACTGAAGTAGTTCAGCCATTCAAGCTCAAATCAGAAACCAATTAGGAGAATACTGATACAGAACATCTCACACAGCTTTCTAGGTTTTTATGTATGAAAGTCTGAATCTATGTTTAGAAACTCTCATCAGTCTACTGCAGCTATAAGGATGAAATACTCAGTGACATCAACTGCTTATTTTGCTTATGATGTGTCTTCCAGCATATAAAAAACACATTAACAAGGTAAAAAAGCATTCTTTTCACCAGAAGGGGTCTTTAGATCAATTGCAGCCCACTAAATATTCTTATTAAGAAGTTGTGGCCAAAATTACATACTGAACCCGTTGGCAAAGGAAGGAAATGAACAATTAGATGAATAAGACTGAGTCATTTGCGGAAATGTTGATTCATGTGTTTTGTTAATAAATTTAGAAGAGAAAGAAAGAAAGAAAGAAAGTATCTGCTCCACAGCAGGTCAAGAAGAAAAAGATAAAAACGGTTTCACTTTTGTGTTGTAATGTTCAAAATATTAAGTTTCCTCCCCTCTAAATACGACCAATTAATAAACCTCAGATGCCTGTTTAATCTGCCAGCAACACGCATTTTATTTCACCAGGCTTACCTGCACAAACATCCTGTAGATGCAATGACATTTTAGATAAGAGAAGTAAACAAAGTGACACTGAATTGTAGCTCAGAGTATATTTTTTGAAGAAGTATTTTCAATCACTTACTCCTCTTGCTCTCATAATATGTGACTGATAAGCTAGCAGCCCCTTTGAAGAAGCAGAAGTCTTGTTGTGGTAGACACACCTCCACAAGTGAGATGGAACTGGAACGTCCAGCGAACCGCAGGTTTCAGCATCATCGGTGGAATAGTTGTTAAATGGTTACAGATGGGAATCTCCCATAGAGGACAAGAATGCTTTAATAGGTGTTAGGCAAAAGTTAGAGAGACGTTGTATAAGAGTGGCAAATTAAAGAGTTAAAGGATTATTATGTATGAAGACAGACACACATTTAAAATCCTGGTCTTGGTTGGCAATTTTTTTTTAAGATAAAAATTTTGGAAATTAGCCAAAAATAAATATGGATTTATGGGTTGCTTGAGGATTTAGATTTTTTTGGTCGACTAGACAGTTTCTCCACTCATCAATACAAAGGAACTTATTACTTTACAAGCATGTTAGTGTGTTCTTTAGATGTATCTTTGACGTTTACTTGTCACTAATGTAAGGACTTATATGAATTCAAACACAGAGAAACAGCTGCATATGTGATGTTGTAAGCTGGGAAAACTGATTCTTCATCACTAAAGCTGGAGATATTTATTAGAACCTGAATTTAATAGTTAAAGAATCTCAAACTGAGTGCAAATCATCGACGAACTGCATCGTAATAATTTGCACAAAATGCTGTCTTGAGCTCAGATCTCAGTTAGAATGTAGACTTCTATTGTAGAATATGGAACTTTGTCAGAATGTAGAGCTTTGATTGTACAGATGCAAGGGGAAATCATAATATTCTTTTGTTCCAGGAAAATTCACATACGTTCCAAATGTTTTACAGTTTTAAACACATGTTCCTAAAACCTTGACGTGTTTAACAAATCAGTAAACAAGACCCCATGTACTTAAGTTTGACAGGATTGTATCTGTAGCTGTGTGTCTGGCTGCCTGTTCAAGAAAAGTCCAACATTTAGAAATATTTGCATATTTGTTTTTGTCTCAGAGTTGATGAGAAAAACAACGAGTGGCACCAACCCTCTCACAGAAGCAGATTTCTCAAATCGTCAAACATTTCCTGTGGTGCATTATGTGCCATGCATTTCATGGGTGTGAATTTCCCTTGTCTGTTTCCAGCTAATCTGCTGTCATATAAATTAAAGTGACGTCACTGTGCGTTAACATCCATTAACTGACCCATTAAGTCTTAACTTATCAAATAAACTCATAGTGAGCAACAGGAAATCATAATACACTCTGCAGTATGAAGTGCTTTTAAGCCCCGAGTGTATTTTTGTATACTTTATATAAGTGGTACACTGTTAGACTATTAATATTGTTAATATTATTACATGAACCAGCGCACTGGTTGGTGTCCACATGCCCTGGATCTCAGCGGAGCCTGAGTTGTATTGTACTACAAACATGACAACAAGAATGGGAAGAAAGGATCTTTGTGAAGTACATTTCACATTCATCGTAGTGAGGGGAAGAGGACTGCTTATTGCTGGCATTCATTTAGCAGACTCTGCCTACACAGGAAATTGTAAATGTGCCTGGATTGAATGTGATACTCAGCGTAATGATAAAATATGATCATACTTATAGCCATGTAGTGAAACATAATTGCGCAAAAAACTCATGTAATACGAGAACAAGCCTAAGTGGGTTTCTGTTATTTGATAGCACATGTTGCTTTATGAGTTTGCGATTCAAAGCATATTCTAAAGAGCAAAATTATTGCTTTTGGCAAAGAGCTCCTTTACATTGAGATTCCACAATAGTTGTGCGGTTAAGTTAATAATCTCTTTTTATGGACTTTTAATATTAAACCAATATTTTCTGATTTAGTTTGCAACCCAATCTAAGCTGCAGAATATTGACTTAGCACATTAGGAGAATAATCTAAAAAGGATATATTAGTTCATTTTATTTCAAGCATATTTTCTGCATTTTTTGTTTTTATAAAATGATCTGTATAAACACAATGAACATTAAGATTTTTTTTACTCGAGACAGAAACCACCATTTTAGGCAAACGATGGGGAAAAAAACATGAAAAAATAAATCATTCCACAGCAGTTGGCAGAATGTTAAAAAGGCAGCTGTGTACAACAATTGGTTTTTATGATTCCAACAATATGGACTCACAATAAACTAGGAAGCTCCTCATATTTTATAAGGTTAACTAATTGTCTTTGTAGGAGGATATGACTTGTTAATAGGTTACGCTCCCTGCTTGTTTTCCTTGTTTCCAGTCATGAACATCAGTCAGAGAATGCAGACAACCATCTGTTGTTTAAGTGATGGAAGCACATTGTTGGGTCTGTGACACTGGGCCCAACTATTCAAGCAAAAGTTTCTGGTAAAGACTTTGATTGTTATAAATAAATATTTACATGCATGTTAATAAAGGGGTTGCAAGGTGGCGCGGTTGGTCAGCACTGTTGACTCGCCGGTTCGCGTCCCAGTGAGGACACCCAGGATCTTTCTGCGTGGAGTCTGCATGTTCTCCCCGTGCAGCGTGGGTTCTCTCCGGGTTCTCCAGCTTCCTCCCACACAGTCCAGAAACATCCATCCATCCATTTTCTATACACCGCTTAATCCTCATTAGGGTCGCGGGGGGGCTGGAGCCTATCCCAGCCGACTTAGGGCGAAGGCAGGGGACACCCTGGACAGGTCGCCATTCCATCGCAGGGCCACACTTACAGACAGACAACCAAGCACACTCACATTCACACCTACGGACAATTTAGAATCACCAATTAACCTCAACATGTTTTTGGACTGTGTGGGAGGAAGCCGGAGAACCCGGAGAGAACCCACGCTGCACGGGGAGAACATGCAAACTCCACGCAGAAAGATTCCGGTGCCCCCACCGGGACGCGAACCGGCAACCTTCTTGCTGCGAGGCAACAGTGCTACCAACTGTGCCACCCTGCAGCCCGTCCAGAAACATATTGAGGTTAATTGGTGATTCTAAATTGTCCGTAGGTGTGAATGTGAGTGTGCTTGGTTGTCTGTCTCTAAGTGTAGCCCTGTGATAGACTGGTGACCTGTCCAGGGTGTCCCCTGCCTTCGGCCTAAGTCAGCTGGGATAGAGTTCAGCCCCCCAAAAACTGCTAGCAGTAGCTTCATATTTAAGACGAACATGTGTCAGGGATTTTTTCACTCTCAGCGTTCTACCCTTGAATAAGATAACAAACACACTGCTGGGTTGTCTGTAAATGTATTCTTGTCAACAACATGGAGAATGACGTTACATCACTGTAATGGAGAAGACCCTCCTCAACATGGGGAGAGAGACCTCACTCATCTCTTCCCCAAGGAAGAAGCACAAATGTAACAGGATTTACAGTGAACAAACTCTTTCCCCATTAGTTCGTTGTAAATAGATGGTAAGTTTAAACCTTACGGCATGGTATCCATACCATGTAAGAAACTTAAAGTCATCTGTCCAAAGGATAAAACCTTTTAGTGGTAAACATATCTTCTCCAGTTGACCTCAAAACTTGACCCTTAGATGACTCTTCTATAATTAGCCTCTAACAAAGTTACTTACACTGAAGAGTTTCAGAACAACAAAGATAGATTTAGATAAACTGAAAAACAGATAATAAATGATAACCTTAGAGCTTAAGGTTGATTTTACTTTCACACATGCAAGCCTTTTTTAACTGCTATTATAACAGGACAAAAATCAAAGAGAATACATTTTTTTGACAAGGGATAAACATGCATTTTTAAAATATATGGTACGAAAACCAAGTGTACTTTTAAATATGTAATGCTTCTCCAAACATAAATCCCTGTTATAAAAACGCTGACCTATGAACCATGGCTCCACTGAAGACTGTGAAACTGTAAACGTAGACACATGCGAGCACTTACCACCTCAGAAATCTCAACTGCAATCCTTCAACCTTGACTCAGGGTATGTTGTGGTTTTTTGTTCTTTTTTTATTGATCTTGTAAATCTAAATTCTCCCCAAGAAAAAATCTCAAGACTAAAAAGTGTGAAAGAGTTACAGCGTTAGGACAAGCAGCCAAAGGCCAGTTAAAGATACTGTTGGGGAAAAAGAAAACTTTCAGTCACATTACAAGGACAGTTCATTCAAATGACTTCCAACTTGACACTGCATCTCCTTGGGGTCCAGACAATACACCTGCCAAGTTTGAAGTAGATCTGATGACAGACAGACAGACAGACATTCCAGGTGAGTCCTTCATTTATCAGTGAGATGCAGAAGAAATGCTGAGGGGATGCCAGCTTTAGAGTTATAATGTATTTCTGCATCAGGCCTCAAATGTGGGTCAGAATTATAGCATATTAAAAACTTTAATCTATGTTGTGGCTTCAGGGTGCACCAACGTGTGTATCAGACAATAATCTTCCTTCGGTACCTTTGGGTTTTAACTCAAAGAAACCAATTAGACCAACATACATAAATGTCAGTCATAATGACAGAGGACTCTTTAAAGGTCATGACATTTGAAGACTTCTCCACAATAATAGACCAAGGGGAGCTTTCTCCAGAGCTTCTAGGAGACACCTGGTGATGCTACAGAAGCGGCTTCGCTGTCATTTCACCTCGAAAGGGCTTACAAATGAACGCCTCTGTGACAGATCTGCGGAAACAATCCGTCTCACCATCCTGCTGCTATGCTCTCCCGCTGACCTCCACTGTTTGGTTTGGATTCATGAGAATAAGGAAAAGTGGGAGATTAAAGAGGACAGAGAGATTAGTGTAGGAGGATGGCAAGGGTGGAGATGAGTGCAATGACTCCTTGAATTGCTCAATTATCGCAGCGCTCCATTTGTTGCTCCTCGTGCTGTTAAGCAAACTCGCATCAGATTTCGAAAACAAAGCTATGATGAGGTCTTTTGATTACAGTCCTCTGTCGAGTGCGTCACAGCGATACGCCTTATAAATTAGCTTTCATTGTTGCAGTGATAAAATAAAAATACTGCACTTCCACTGAAGGTAATGACGGCACTCAATCAAATAACTTCCCAACAAGATGTATTTGTGCATGAACGCGAGCGCTCTGAAGACTGCATCCAATGCAATGCATCACATATTATTCTGTGTGCAAAATCCTAATGGAATATCTGCACGAATACAGTAAATCTTGCAAATTTTTTCTGCAGCATCTATTTCTCATCATCCGTTCTCTCCCTGCCTTCACCGTTGTCCCACATCTCCTCCTCATAGCACATGCAAGACTCCCTTCTTGTAACAATGCGGCCAATTACAGCCAAAATAAACCCACCTTCATTTGTAAAAGCACATGAATTCATTTTATATTCACACTGGGTTTTTGCTGAATGAAACAGGCCAGCAATTTTTTTTTTATTATTACTATTATTATTATGCTGCCTGATTTATTGTAACAGATCAAATTGAAATGTCGCGCCGGAGAGTATTTCTGCTTTCACACACGCTGCTTCACACAAAGACCAACACATTACCTGAGTGCTATGAGAAAAGCTAATTTAGAAATGATCCATAATGAGTCTCCCTAATAATGAAGTAAATTTACGTAACAGTGTGCACGCATGAAAAGCTTAACAAAAGTTGAAAATGATGACATAATTCATACAATTATACTTATTATTTTATGTGTGGACTGCCGTTGGATTGGCCGGAAAAAGCATTGCTGAAAAGTTGGAGTGATTTTATTTAAAATAAAAGTTGAGTTTCATTAATGTAATTGTGAATTCATTGTGGCTGTTGCTGAAATTAAGTAACTTGAGTTTGGTTTACCTCAGCAGTGATGCCATCAGAGCTGTAATCTTTCAGTCTCTGTTCGACAGTAAAGGCTTCGTATGCTTGGAAGGGATATGTCACTGTGGCAGATAACTGCTAAAAAGTGTTCATAAGATCATCGGGAAAATGTAATAAATCTCATAACACAATAATCAACCATAAATTGTATTATCTGGCTAAAATATCACATTGCATTACCACATGTCACTGATGTTTATTACAGTGACGCTCAAGTGTGAATTAACACTTTCCGTCACATAGGTGAGGTGAGGTTTTGGTGAAAATCTGAATGTTGTGAAGTCTGATCCCTCGGATTATCTGCTTAGAGGGTCAAAACATGACCCACAAGTTCACAGAACAACAACAGTCTGCACCATCCCTCAGTTATTATATATATAACCTGGTGTTTTGTTTTGGGAACACACATGAGGACTGAACTGATTGTAAAGGAATTCTATTGTTAATTTAGGTTACAGGTGTACAAAGTCCAGGCCTCTTTATTAGTGAATGGGTAAGGAGCTGTATCTGCAATTTCAATGCATATGTATAGAATTAATGTGCAAATATATTTAAAATGCTTAATAGATCAGGTGAAGTTGACCCAAAACAAGGCATTAACGTGTTTTTCCTGAGAGGTGGTACTTCTGCTATGTATGCTCACCATGTCAGGACCCAGTCAGGACCTGGACGCTATGCAGTTCTGCGATGACAAAACAGACGATTGGCTGTTACAGAATCCTCACATAGATTTCTCTTTAGATTCTTTAACTGGCAAGTCTCTTTCTGGTAACATCTCCAGTATAACATAAATCTGCTGCAGTATGCCAATGGATTTTTTTTATTGGCAAATACTGGTGTCATGTAACTAAGTATATTTGCTCAAAAACTTGTGTTTTGTATAAATTTGAGGTACTTTACTTTGTTTATTTTTTTTTTTCCATTTTGTGCAACTTTGCAGTTCTTCACTACATCTCACAGGCAAATACTGTGTTTGTTACTCAACTACATTTACCTGACAGCCTTGGTTACTTTTCAGATTATACTTTTTCACAACTTTCCTGTCCAGTGAAAACCATGTATCTCCCAATTTGTGGATTTTATATTTAGGAATTTCTGACAAAATGAAAAATTAAGCGTTTCTTTATGGGTTGAGGGTATTTTCATATTCTTTTAAAACCTCCTCTGTAAAAATCAAGTTTTTCATTTACCTTATTAACATGTCCGTATGGTGTAATTTATATGCCTGGATGCATATAATGAGAAATCAAATATGAAATAAGAAGTCAGTGCCATGGCGAAGCAATTTGACCTTAAAAATGCAGGCCACCGATGACAGTCTGAAAACAGGGATTCAGACATCCAGGATTTGAAATTTCACGTTCCTATGAACCTAGTTTGGGTCTTTCCGAATCATTCCATATCTTGTTTTTTTTCTTATTTTGACATGTATGCATGAATACATGTCAACCACTGCAAGTTGTCATTGTGTAGCACAGAGTAGTTTGACAGTGTTTGAGCAAAGTTGTAGGTGAGCTGGTGTGCTTGAGCTGCAGTGAGTGACAGAGGGGTGGGTGGGCAGAGAGAGGTGGGAACTTCATAGATCTGCATGTACACGAGGAAACAACAGTATGTAGTTACATCTGAGCCTGCGGGAGGGATTATTTACATGGAAAATGTAAAGTGCCCTGTTTGGAAGGTGAGCTGGAGTGCCTCAGCTGCAGTGAGTCGCAGAGGGGTAGGTAGAGAGAGAGGCCCTCCTAAAGGAATCAACAGTGTGACCTTAGATCTAAACCGTTTTAAAGCAGGAACTTTAAAACACGTAACTGAACATGTGACTTCTTTACACAGCGATGAGTTTTTAGGAGTTTAATCAAAACCAGAGAGGGACCTTAAGGTGTGACTATTAAACAGGATTGTGATAAAAGTGTTGTCAGAGAGCTGAAAACAGAGTTTTCTTCTCTAAGCTTATCAAAAGTTTTAGAAACAACTTTATCGTAACACAACAATTCCCTATACAATATGATGCATACTCTCTAAATAATAAATAAATGAAAATCATGTAAGACAAATTCGAAAACCAGACAGCAAGGGTGCCAGAAAAAAATATGTGAAAAAATTCTGGAATACTGTAACGTCTAAGAAAAAAAAAAAGATTTAAATTTAGTACAGTAAACATTAATTTTAAGGTCACACATTGTAAAAGAAAAATGTAAAAATAAAATACATATTTTTTTGATGTGTTTGATGTATTTAAAGTTTTTTTTTTACAGTTAACATCTAAATTAATTTGTTTTTATGTGTGTGGTTTGACTAGATATTTCTGTAATTTAACAAAACAGGAGAAATCTGCTGACTGACATTCATTATTTGCCATTTTTCAGTCCTTAATATGTTTTTTTTCCCCCTTTTCAAATAATAGCAAATATCTGTAAAATAAATTAGATTTTATGCTAATTTAAACACATTTAAATCAAGTGTAAATATAGAGTTTTGATGTTATTTATATTTTTGGCGTGTTTGTTGATTGTGTTTACTCTCAACATATAGATTTTTTTTGTGAATTTGCTAAATATCTGTAATTTTTTTTTACAGTGTAGCTCAATGTCAAACCAGAGTAATATTAACTCAAACTTAAACATCTACAGCAGTAAAATTCTGTTGTAATCCAAAAACGTGATATACAATATTAAAACAATCCCAGTGAACTTTAAAAATAAATAAATAAATAAATAACTGTCTAGTTTTACTTTTACTCCTGATAGATTACTTGCATTTTTGCTCTTAGTGCGGCAATACTTCTACTTAGTTATGTATAAATAAGTGTTGAATGCAGGACTTTGACTTTAAGTGAAGTATTTTGACATTTTGCTATCAGTACTTTTCCTTCAGTAAAGGATTTGAATGCTTTCTCCACCAATAGGCTTCTTGTGTTCTACTAAGGAGGGAAATAAGAAGAAAGAAAACAGTAATAAAGCGCGTTTCCAGTATTGTTTGGGACTTGATGGTCTCCAGCTGACCTCCCTGCTCTGCTCAACTTGTTAAATCTTTACTTCTCTCTCCTCCCTGGTGCATCTTCTTCTTCTTCTTCTTCTTCTTCCTTCCACCTGTTGATCTCATCCACAAGTTCGTTTTTGCGCGCGCGGAGCTTCTAATGACTCAGTCAAGTGTCAGCGCGCGAGGAGGGTGCGTGTGACACGAGCCTTCATATTCATCTGACGTGAGAGCGACACTGTCAGAAGAGCCAGAAGTCCAACAACAAAAAAAAGAAAGAAAAAGAAAAAAGAAGAAGAAGAAGAAGAAGAGGAGGAAAAAAAAAAAAAAAAANATCTCATCCACAAGTTCGTTTTTGCGCGCGCGGAGCTTCTAATGACTCAGTCAAGTGTCAGCGCGCGAGGAGGGTGCGTGTGACACGAGCCTTCAAAGAAGGGGGATCTGATGGCGAAGAGGCAGAGCATCAAAGTAGTGCCAAGACAGAAAGCAGTAGTGAGTCAGAAGAAGAAGAAGAAGAAGAGGAGGAAAAAAAAAAAAAACACCACAGAGGAGAAAGGCCAGTCAGAGAAGGAGATGAGCAGCGTCCGGAGCCACAGCGGAGCCTCCAGCAGCAGCAGCAGCAGCAGCAGCGCCATGAGTCCGCTCAGCGCGGCCAGCATGTGCACCCTGGCAGCCCTGCTCCTCCTCACCGCGCCACTCTGTCACAGTAAGTCCCTTTCTCTTTCTCTGGCTTTTGTTTTTCTTTTCTCTTTACCTAGAGGAACAACAACAACAACAAACAAGTTGTACAGTATAGGAAGCCATAGAAACACTTCTATCTATCTATCTATCTATCTATCTATCTATCTATGCACTTACTGTATTCCTGAATTAAGATGCACATTTAAGACAGCATAACATATAATTGATCACATGATTGTGATAATTTAGCATTTCAAATGATAGTCACTAATAAAGTCCAACTAATAATGTTATATGTCTTCAGTATAACATTGTAACATTTGCATGGTTTCATGGTATCTTATGTGCTTTATCTTCTAAATACTTTCATGCAATCATGTGTTGTGTGTATGTGTCTATGTATATATTTATACTGTAGTTTTTTTTCTCCATGTAACTGCTAAATAAAAAGGCTTGATTCACGTTTAAAAGATTTTTTTGAATCCATCTGTCTAACCGTCCGTCCTTCCTATCTGATGTGATGCTGAATTAGACGGGACAGTTTGACAGCAACAACTCTCTTGTGTCTGTTGTGTGTTTACTGTGTCATAAAGCCACAAGTGACTGAGAGGCATGCAGATGCAGACTGACAGTCGCTTCTTCAATTGACAGTCGCTGCTTCCTCTGAGGTTAAAGTCATGTTTGCATTGGCTTTGAGATTGAACAAGCTGTCCACTTAGTTTTTTCTTTTAATCAAAGTGTTTGTGAATGTCAACATTTTTTTCAGATTTTTTTTTTTCCAAAGCCATCAGGATGTACTCATACATGAGCATGTTGGACAATAAGCACCTTCACGTTCCACAGTAAAGCTCTTACTCTGCTAATGGACATCCAGCGCAATCATTCCGAATCATATGGGAGGATTTGTCTGCCATCGCTGCCTATCACAGCCACCACTGATCTGCAGCTTCTATAGTGCCATCGTGCATTACCACCTCTCTCTCTCAATAAAAGCGTGCATTTGTAGTCAGGTGTCAACACTGTACATTTTATAATGATTATTAAGACAGTCTTTTCAGTTTAAATATGAATTGAATTTTGTATTTCTGTGTTGAAACAAAAGGTGCTCCAGCAGATCTTCAGCAGGCCACAACAGACCAGAGGCAGCTACTCAGCCAGGTACGTTTTAATCCTTCTGTTTTCTGTATCCTTGCTGTTGATGCGCTCCTCCATCATCCTGTGTGATGCTCCACAGATAGACGCTGTGTGCTCATCCTACCTCTCCGCAGACCTGAAGTTATGGGTGAGTAGAGTCTGACACTAAAACTGTCTTGTTTACTGCGTGATTAATGCGATTATTATTTTTTTAACTGCTCTCTTGTCATTTTTTCCAGGCGTCTGATGTCTTAGGAGAACTCTGTGTGTTGATGTTGGTTCAAAAGTCAAAGGTACCTCAGACTTCTCGTCTCAGAATGTTTAATTGCAGGAAAGTGACATGATAGCAGCTTTGCTCACAGTTTTGTTTCACTGAATGTGGCACAGTTGGACATAAATTTGAGAATTTTGTCAAAATTAAGAGCATGATGTCAACCGAAAGACTCCTTTTATTGTTCATTCAGGAGCTGAAAGTGCAAGAAAATAGTAAAAGGGTGAGTAAAAGTTTTCCCTAATTATCTAATTTATTTTCCCTGACATGATTATGAGCAATCACAATAGATTAGGCATCATAAGACTAAACCTAATTTGTGTTTTGTGGCTTATTTGTGTCTGTATGTGTGTTTTGTTGTTATTATATGTCCTGCACTGTGTGTGCAGTTTTTATTTCATTACTCTAGACCACAAGTTACTGAGTTGTCTCAGGGGGCGGTAAGTAAGAGAAAGGATGAAACTTCACTGCTACAGTCTGTTGCTTGACCTACGAAAGTGCCTTATATTATTTAATAATTAAAGAGTCTTTCTCAATCACCTGATTTGAGCATTCTGCAGACCCAGTGTCCAGAAGCTACTCCCCCCAACACGAAAATGCATGCAGGAACATGGGAATGAACAATGAATGCATGCCTTCAGACAAACACCAGGACACGAGCATGCACGCAGTCTTAAGATACACAAATCTTGTGTTAGGACTCTTCTCCCTTGTTGTGTATGTGAGATGCTTATTCTAATAAACCATTTAGTGTAGGGGGGCGAGGGCACTGCTCCACAGCCTGCTTTATTTCTTGGTTGCACGGATGTTGATGGCTGTTTGCCCCAAAAAGTCAAATAAGAAAGACGGGAAAAGTTGTAGAAAGATTTAAAATGTGTATGCAGCTCTTATTTTACACATAATTATAAAGACAATATATAGTTATATTGCATTTTCATCATGAAATGCAGTCTTTTTAATGATATTATTTCTATCTGGTTAAACTGCAAAGGAGTTTCTGGTCATTTATCAGATGAAAAAGTCAACATAAATGATGCAGAGAACAGCATTAAGCTTATTGTGAAAAATCTGGGGAAGTTACATGTTGTTTTTTTTCTTTATGTGCAACATACCCACAAAACATCCCAGGGTGCACATTCACTTGCCTCATTTTATGTGAAATAACTCGCCATATTTCTTCAATGAAATATGAAGATATTGAGTTTTCTGCTCCTCCATCACCAGGATATTCAATAATACAGAATGTGAATCAAAATGCTGCAACGTGGAAAGCATCTGTGTCACGTTTCTGTGTCGCATGTTCTCGTGTGTCGACTCTTTGCCCGTGCACATTCCCATGTTGTGTACTTTCTCGTTATTCATGTTTACTGTCTGGGTCTGCCTGTGTGTCTGTGTGTGTTCGTCAGACTCCTCGGTTGCACCCTCTTCTGCATCTAGTTTCTCAACTCCATACCAGAAGAGGGAGAGGACTCACAATGCACGTATGTACAACCCATCTTTTTTTGTTGTTTGTTTGTTTGTTTTTTTGTGTACAGAAATCTCACAATCACTGCCCGATAAAAACAAAGATATTGAGAACTTTGTTTTTTGAATGCAAAAAAGTCATAAAATCCTCTTTTTTTTTGGGTATGATTTCTTCTGACATTTCCTGATTCCAGAGTTACAGCATAAAATAATGCATTTATATCTCTCAACAACAACAAGATAGTATAGAAACAGCACATACATAAAAGACAACATTTCCACAATGAAAGCAGTGCACTGTACTTTTGTATCTTTGCAGCAAATGTTAACGCTGAAATGTGCGTGCTCCATTCTGCAGTTGATTTCAGTGTGTTTTCCTCTTCCTGAGCTTACATGTCAATAATGCTGTTTCATATCGGGCAGCTCTCCTCACTCTCTGTACGAGCTCAGTCGACATTAGTTGTTCTTTCCCCAAGCTGAGAGTAATTATGGTCTAAAATTAGTGCAGCTGACAGGTGAACTTATCCCTCATTGCTATCAAGCACTGACATTCACAAAGTGGACACGGAGGAGTTGTGAGCGAGGAAACGTGGAGAGGGTTTGTTTTGGAAAATCCAGAGTGTTTGCGTGCGGGTGCATGCAGTCGGCTTCTCGGGGCGGATGGATGTTGTGGTCGACGCACAGAAAATGGCAAATAAGACCGAGATGGGCTCTTGTGTGGAAAGTTCGATTCTGTAGTTTTTGTTTTTCTGCACAGGCTGAACTCCAGGGACCTGGGGGAATCCAGAGCAGAGGCCACTTTCTCTATCGGGTATGAATGAATGTGTAAGAAAGAAAATAAAAAGAAATTATATATTTAAAAAAACAACTACATAATACAATGAACTTATAAATTATGTTTGCACCTACAGCCACGAAATGGAAGAAGATCCTTAGAATATGAATAAATTAAAAAGGTAATGCACCACTCATGCTTTTTGCCTGTCTGAATGTTGACTGAATGATGTTAGGGTGAAATTTAAAAGTTTAAAACAGAACAGTAGGAAGGTGGTAACATTTAATTTCTTGGGAAGGCTCTTTTGACTTACTTGGAAGACAAGGGGAGAATCCTAAATAGGTTTTCCAGTTAGCTTCAGCCTTCATTTGCAATATGATTAACAGTTACCACCATCATAACAATTTAAAAACATAAAAAAATGGAGCTTTCACGTGCACCATCATACCCAATGGTGTGCAGAGGCCTTTTCCCCCCCAAATGAAACAGCCAGTAACTAATGTAAGGGAGCATATAATATATATGAAATGAAAAATACTTTATTCATCCCAGAAGGGAAATTCAATTCAATATACAACCTTTATTTTTAGAGAATTTTTCAAAATCCATGTTACAAAGTGCTTCACAATGCAGCAAATCAAACAGACAAATCAAAACAAATCAGTCTTATTTAACTGTTTTGTGAAGCTAACGCCCAAAATATGGAGAACAATTGAATCTTTCTGGACATTATTGATTGAACGCATCCTTCCAAATAGCATCATCAGTTAAGAAATAAAAATTGATTAAGCTAAATGTGTTTGATAAAGGTTTAAACACTTTTTTGAGATACAGACGTGTGTGTGCTTTCACTTTGTCAATAGCCGCTGCTGAAATCTGTGTTTTTCATTGTTGGGATCATGCTTCAAACACTTTGTTTACATGAGGCAGCAAAAGTCAATTATCTAACCATTGATGTGCTTTAGAGTCTCCACCTCTGAAGCTTAGTGTACAGAGACGACACAGACCCTGAGACCCGAGCCGCTGCACCACGACTGAGTGATCCAGACTCCAGCCACAGCCCTCCGCCACTGCTGTATATTGATGTTTGAATGTACACAATGAATATTAATTCAAATACTATTCATTTGTCCAGATTTTATTTTGTGTTATCATGTGGGTCATTTGCATTAAAACTGCTATATTGTGATTGGGTGGAGTTGTGCAAGTTTGATTCATTACACATTCGGAATCTTTCAGTGTATCTCGAAATAGTGTAAAACAGTAATGCCATGAATGAGAACAGACACAAGCTGAAGAACTGCTGGATATGAAAATGGACCGTTTAAACACATGTTAGGTATATTAAAGAAGTGACACCATTTATCAGAGTCTACAACTGTGAAAACAAAGAATCACTAGATTTTCAACTTTCCAGCGGTCTTTGAACTACTTTTCTGTGATCTGAGGTTATATCAGGAAAATTCACCAAATCAAAAGTGAATTCTGCACTAATCCAAGTAACCGTAAAGCCACGACCAACTCAGCTGTGACCCACAGTCAACAGGACAGGGACTTTTCAGATAAACTGCAAGCAAACAAAATCTATTAAAATATTTTAAATACACATAATTTCACTTCAAGTAACAGCACATATTTGCTTATATATATTTCTTCTGATTTAAAAACAGTCAAAATAGTATAATTGTATTGGAAAACACGGTGAAAGAAAAAGCTCTCATTTGTAAAAGTTGTCATTTTCAATGTGGACAGAATTTACATAACTTTTAACTTTTGGATGATTTATTAAATGTTTTACATGTAAATTAATAGTTATAATCTGTAACTTAACAAATCAGAAAAGCTGTCAAATAACAATGAAATGTTAAAAAAAAAAAATTACAAATAAAACTTCTTAAAAACCTCTTTTATTTTTACAGTGTATCAGGTGGAGATTTGATTTACAATCACAGGCTCTCTGAACCTTCACACAGTTAAAGAAACATTTGTATCGACACAGAAAAAATATAACTTTTTAAAAAATATACGACTCCTGACGTGAGACTGCACATATTTTATATTCCTTTGGTGACAGAGTGACACCAAAGCTGTAGTCCATTGATGGCTTCACCCCAGCAGGCATGGAGAAGGTGAAGTGTTGCATGAAGGAGGTGAAGAAGAGGAAGAGCTCCATCCTGGCCAGATTCTCCCCGAGACAGAGCCGCTTACCTGAAAAAAGGAAAATGATAGTTAAAGCACTTTACAATGTTCTCTCATTCATAAACATTCATGGCGACATTGCCTGCCATTGAGAGCAACTTCAGTTTAAGTGTCTTGCGCAAGGACATTTTGACTGTGGAGAGTGGGGTTCAAACCACCAACCTTGCGATTACCTGAGCCATAGCCGCCCCCGACAAAGTTTTCAACAAAACAAGATGATGGTTAATGAACAAAGGTCAAGCCTCTCTCTAACTTCACTGACTACACCAACAGCACCAGTGGACACACCTACTCAAGTATTCCTAAAACCCCAATGAAATTAAAAAAAAAATATTAAAGAAAAGGTGCCACCTCGCCCAGAAAAAGGAAAACAGAGCCCCCTCCTAGAGCCAGGCGTGGGAGTGGAGCTCATCTACAACATCTGATGGCCAAGCATGGCCCGTGGGGCTCAGACAGGCACAGCCCGATGTGGCAACATGGGGCCACCGTCCAGTGGGCCCTCAACCCACAGGGATGGAAACTGGGTTCAGGTGCTGTGCACACTGGGCAGTGGACAGGAGAGGGCACCTAGGCATGCTGCCCTCTG
Source organism: Stegastes partitus (assembly GCF_000690725.1). NCBI lineage: Eukaryota > Metazoa > Chordata > Actinopteri > Pomacentridae > Stegastes > Stegastes partitus. Next base: position 71,270 of record NW_007579736.1, read on the forward strand.
GTGGTGAAGACTAATTGTGGGGACGTGAAACGTCACTTTACTGGCGGGAAAGGAACCTGAGCTGGCGTGTGAGGCGGAGCAGTACTGACTAGATATAGCTGGGCTCACCTCCACTCACAGCAAAGGTTCTGCAACCAAACTCCTGGAGAGAAAGACGGGTTGGACTCTCTTGTTTTCTGGAGTTGCCCAGGGTGAGAGGTTCCAGGGTGGTGAGGGGATACCCCCAAGCCCCCAGCTGAGCGCTGCATGTTGCATATTACCGAGCCCCAGTATTACACCAGCCCCGGACCGAAATGTTTAAAAACCAGAGGATCACTAAGCTCCAACGTTACCGGTTCTGTTAACAGTACTTTACAAAGCAAGGAGCTCATTGTGGTGAACAACCTATCTCATCACTGTCAGACACATGTCGGATATTTCTGTGATGTCTGTGAAGATTCTCAGTCATCCAGGTCATGGTAATTCTGGTAGATTAATCGTAGCAACTGGACTTGCTTGAGTTCGTTGTCTATGATGCACTTTTGCTTTCCAAATCCTAAACACTGTTGTGTCTTTCAGGGCTACAGTCTATATTGTAGATTAAAACTGGAGACATACAAAGTATTAAATAATGTGTGGAATTATTTAGTCACTAGAAATGCATTAACAATCTAACACTGAATATTGAAAAATGTTACACCCATGGGCCTGAACAGATCATTTACTGACGTGAAACCATTTCACAAAGAGGTACACAGAATAAGTATTCAATCAGCAGCTTTAAAATGCAGTACCTGTGCCCAAATGGAGGCTTGAATCTGGAAGGCATCATCAAGCATTCCAAACAGTTTCTGGAACTTCTCATCACTGTACTCAAAGCGATGACCAAAAACCAGGGAGCAGATGATGTTGGAGACGGCGTTCGTGACGAGATGAGGATCGAATGGCTGACCTTCACAATTGAATAGAAAACTATATGAAAACTGTGAATTTGATCATTAGAAATGTGTCTCTGTGTGTCAGCTATGTACCTTTAAAGCTTCTGAACACTTCTGCACAATGTGTAAATTCATCCAGGATGACAGGTTCAAGTGAATTCTTGCCAATTCCAAAATGTCTGAGGGTTGAAAGTACAAATCGCCTCTGCTGCCTCCAGTTGAGTCCACTACTGAAAATCACACCTGACCAGAAAATACACAAAAAATATAGAAAAAAAAACATCTTTTCTAGTTTGGACTTTGTAACAGCAAAAGTTATATTGAAAGCATACAGTCCTTCTACCTAGTCCAGATGTTATGTCTTGCATCAAAGGAAGCTGTGGTCGGTCCACCACGCTGTCTCCCTGTGTTACTAGAGCTTCTTTCAGAACCTCAGACCTGTTTAGTACAACCAACCACCTCTTGCCAATCCTTAGGCTGTACACGTCTCCATACTTTTCTGCTAACTGGGTGAGGATTTAGGAAAGAGGGGAGAGCAAGACACATGAACACAGATAACGGGGGAAAAAAACAAATAAAAAATTGACGTGTCAGCATTGTGGTTTTTTCATACCTGCGTGAAAACTTCATGAGTCCTGGTGAAGTCAACAGTGAACATGTTGCCCACGATTGGAGGAGCCCAAGGCCCTGGAGGGAAGCCAACCGGCCGACGGTACCTGACAATATCAGCTGTGATGAAGAAAACTATAGTGAAGAGCAAGAAGGTTTTGAAATCCCAGTCAATATAGGGTCCAATTAGAGAAAAAACTGAATCCATCCTGCAAACACGGCCTGTCTAGTTGAGCACTGTTTCCTTTCTTCTCCAGAAAGACAGAGGGCTGATGCTTTGCTGGCAGGAGGGAATGATATCAGTCCTCCCTCTCTTGTCAGAGCAAAGCTTTATTTTATCTATTGGCATCACAACTACTAATTCCCCTGGACTCTGACCTCTTTGTACATAGAAAAGTGATGTAAAACGGTTAATCAGGGATCCTACAATCAAGTAGTCTGACTTAAAAGCAGGGAATATAATGTTTTGTGTAAGTAATGTAAAGTGTAGTCTAATCAATTATCAGACAAATACAGTTCAACCGGGCTCGGGTGGTAGTGTGCGCTGTCTTTAAATCAAAAGGCTGTCGGTACTCTAAGTTGCTCCAGATGGTTGGAGAACACCTGCCAGAGCAGAGGGCTATAGCACGAAGCAAGATCAGTGGATTAGTGAGGTATGTTGAGCTTAAAGCCAGAGTTGTCAGTACCACGAAGGTGGCTCTCTTTTTACCTGGCTAGATCTCCATGGCAACTTATGCTGTGGTTATGTTCAGAGTTTCGGATTTAAATCAGCTGGAAAGAGATACAGATTCTCAGCTGAGGTAATGTGTTTTACCTGCAAACATGCTGAGTTGTGCGTTACTAATATCACTGAATGAAGTCGTGCAGTTACAATATCTCACACTGTCAGTGGAGACGGAGACCGAGCGCTCTGCACAGGCAGTATTTGGCAGCTGATGCCAGTTTAGGTTGGTGGTCACAGTTCTGTTGCCACCATCGGCGGGGGCGGTGGGGTGCGCACTGGTGGCAGGTTGCAGGTGAATATATAACATATACCACCACAACGACCGAATATTCAGAAATTTGGATGTTTGGGTCCAGCCCTACTGTAAATATCACATTTAAGTTGGCCATGCAGAAATCACATAAATATGTTTTTATGTTTGGCTCTGATCTGCTCTCAAGTCCGTTTACACTGCTGGTACTGCTGCTGATAGAACACAGATTATAAAATGGATTTTCTGCTGGTATTTATTACAGAGAATATTCAATCAATAACATTAATTTCGCTCTGATTTTGCCAAAAATTAATTCAAGATTCAAGATTCAAGAGTTTTATTGTCATATGCACAGCAAAACAGGTAGTTGTACTACACAATGAAATTCTTACTCTGTTCAATCCCCCGAAAAAGACGATACATTAAAGATAAATAAAACAAGCCAATAAGAAGAGAATAAACAATTAAAAAACAACAATTAAAAAACAACAATAAAATCCTCCATATATAGATAGATATCCTGCATTGTGGGAAAGTGTCAGACCTAAATGCACTTCAATACAAGATCACGTTTAAATGTATGAAGGTTAAAGTTTAACTTTAACGTGCAACTGTCAGTTGGAAATAAGCGGCTGCATCAGTAAAATATTGTATATGAACACATGTAACAGTTTTCTACCAGCACTCCTGTCTTGCACCATCTGCAGTAGCAGCACTTTATACTGACACATTTTTAAATATATATACAGCGCCCTTCATAATTATTGGCACCCCTGGTTAAGATGTGTTAAAAGCCTTAAAATTAATTCAAGCATATGTTCACACTGAAAACAGCAGAAAAATGTAATCTTCACCTCAACTCAAATGAATTGTTGGCAAAAGGGGGATGTACAAAGTATTAACATCAAGGGTGCTAATAATTGTGGCACACATGATTTGACGTAAAAGAAATATTTTTTAATGTGGGATTTTTTCCACACTGAATAAATGCACGTGAATTAAAGGTTGAATTTTCCTCTTTTTTTTCATTGTGGTCCTATATTATTTAGAAAAAAACTGAATTTACTTGAAGCTAAAGAACACATCTTACCCAGGGGTGCCAATAATTATGGAGGGCGCTGTGTGTATACATATATATATATATATATATATTCCTCATTGTTCTCTGTTAAAGCAACGTGCTGATTAAAGCAGCTGCACATGATCGGTTTTGAAATGTGCAGAAGAAGAGTCACGTGACGCGTTAAACGACCCTTTTTATGTGAACGCGCACAGACTCTGAAGCAGAAAGCCTGAGTTGACAAAGAAAATTGATAACCACCTTCGTGATACCCGTAATCTCTGGCTGGGGCTTTCGGTTTTGTCGATTTGGCTTACACAAAGAAAGCCTGGCTATGTCAAACTTGCTTGTTTGTATGCCCCTCTGGTGTATTAGTGAATGGATGAATGAGTCTTTACCGTGTATTTTCCCTTGGCATCACAGCCACTTGTAAGCAGTGGCATCTGGTGGTCCCCATTTGTCTGATTAGGGCAAGCAACGACAATGTGAGTCAGGTGAGGAGGGCGGAGAGACACGAGGCTTCAGCTGTGAGTTGCGGTAAGATGCCTTCAGTTATTTTAGGGATAGTTCATCTACAGAAGTTAAGGTGGGCCTTTTTAATTGTTGTCTTTGGATGTTGCAGTGTGATCTCTAGTGATGGGTCGATGAGGCCTCATGAAGCATTGTGGCACATTACCCAAACTGCATTGATGTGTCAGTACTGTGCCATTGTAATGTCAATACTGACACCTGCTGGATCTTAAAAATCCTTACAGTCAACCTCGTTGACAGGCTCAACTGACATACTGACTTAATCCATCCATCCATTAGCTATAACCGCTTAATACTCACTAGGGTCACCGGGGGGGAGCCTATCCCAGCTGACTTAGGGTGAAGGCAGGGGACATCCTGGACAGGTCACCAGTCTATCACAGGGCCTCATTTAGAGACAGACAACCAAGCACACTCACATTCACACCTACGGACAATTTAGAATCACCATTTAACCTCAACATGTTTTTGGACTGTGTGGGAGGAAGCCGGAGAACCCGGAGAGAACCCACGCTGCACTGGAAGAACATACAAACTCCACGCAGAAAGATCCCGGGTGTCCTAACCAGGACACGAACTGGCAAACTTCTAGCTGTGAGACAACAGTGCTAACCACTGAGCCACCTTGCAGCCCATACTGATTTAATGACCTAGTATATACAATAATATAATTTAAGTTGTTGTATTTTATATTGTATTGCTTTATATCTTAATTCAGTTTAGAATGTATCTGATATCTTTAAAATATACAGTCAAATACTATGAACGTGTGGCATAACGTGAAAATCAAAGTGAAAGTGTTGTGGATGTGAGGATGTCTATGTACTTGTCTTTGACGCAAGGAGGGGATGTTTGCAGTATACATTTTTATTTTTAAAAAATCAATTGTTCCAATGTCTTGCAATCAAAGTGATTTTTTGATGCAAGTTCTCCAGCTTTAGAGAACACCCACATGGCACAGATGAGGCTGGTGTGCACAAAAATTGTAGGGACAGCCGGAAGAGGTTTGGGTACAGGTTCTTTTGGGTGTCCCAATATTTCAAAGGATCCTGGGACCTTGGAACGCTGCTCTCTGCCAGGTACTTCTGAACCTCAATCATAGAATCAGCTGTGATGTTGGTGGTCTGCCTGCCAACTTCCTCATCCAGGTGCTGCCACAGGTTATCTGAAAAACAACAAATTGGCATTTTAGCACATGATTTGCAAGCAAATAAATGTACAAATAAACTGATAAAACTGAATAACATGCCTGAAGCGGGAGCCGATAGCTGTTGTGAAGCAGGTCCAGGCTGTGACTCAGTTGATGTGCGCCCAATTACAGCCACACATTCTGATTTCAGTCTACTGACTGCTTCACTGCATTTGCAGGAGAAACCCGAGTGATTTAAATCTGGGGTCTGTTGATAAGGACAACACACTGAATGACTCCAGATTGGAAGCAGCATCTGTGACTTGTCGCCTAAGGTGTTCGTGGAGGTGCGCTGCTGCCTGTGTGTGCAAATTTGAAGTGTTATGCTCAAGCGCATGATAGAGCATTTTCATCATGGGGATGACCTTTGACCCTGAAACTCTCGTCTCTTCAGACAACTCCACTGTAGCTTGATGGAAATGAGCGAGCACAAGAAGCGTTTCTTCTATGATGGTAAACGCATCATCCCTAAGTGGAGTTATGTCCATATTTAGTGAGGCAAGGGATGTCCACACTGGTTCCTTCTCATCATGTAGCCTTGCCAGCATTTGACACGTGCTGTTCCAGCGTGTTGGCACCTCATTGATGAGGTTCAGGGTTGGCCGTCCCATCTGTTGCTTGAGCAAGCTTCTCTTTGGCTGTGGTGCTTGATCTGAAGTATGTCACAATTCGCCTAGATTTGTGCCTGATTGATGTCAGTGTAGGGATTTGATGGCGTATTTAGTAATACATTTAAAGTGTGTTCAATGCAAACTGAATGCAGAATTTGGAGACTCTTTGCGGATGAAATCATGTTTGGTGCTGCGTCGGTCACAAGACACTTTACTTTAGTAGCTATGGCCCAGTCATCCATCATGCCCCTTTTGACTCGGGCCAAACTGTCAGCAGTGTGACTTTGTGGAAAGTGTTGCACTCTGAACACAGATGTACACAACCGCATATTCTCATGAAGTAAGAGCCAAGAAAGCCTCCATGTTCACAGAAGTCCACATGAGTTAAACAGAGTTAAAGCACATATATTAATTGAATTGAATTGAAGTGATATGTATTGATTGAGCTGAATGCATGAAATATATGCATTATATTGAATTGAATTATTCTTTTGTCCTGATTGTATAATTGTAAACATGTGGTTTAATTCCCCAGATGGTCACAGTGTCAGCTGTGAAGGGTTTGTGTACCACAGTTTGTTTCTGTGGATAAAATACTCTGTGATTCCGATTAAATATTTAAAAAGTTTATTTGCTTAAACTTCATTTTCTGTCACATTCATGTACTGAAAGAATAATTGAATGGAACAATCAAGTATTAACAAGAGTAGAGAAAAGATCAAAAGCTATACAAATGTCTGTACAAGGTGTGTTTTTAAAAGCTTTTTAACTGTAAATTTGAGCTTGTTCCTTTAGCATTGGGGGCAAAACAGCAAAATCACTTTGTTTTAAGCTTGGACTGTGGAACTTTTAACAGAACTTTGATCTCTAATCTGAAGTGTTGAGGTGCAGAATAAGAAGTTAAAAGTTAATGTATGTTTGTGGATAACAAAATGAAGCAGGTGGAGGTCCAAGTAGGTCAAAAATGAATGACATTGTTGCGTTTAGCCTGTGATCGAGCCTCGTCAGATAACTGCTGAATTATTTGCTCCACACTAGAATAAAACTGATAGAGATTCAGTTCATTTCCTGACGGAGGCGACGGAACCCTCAGGGTACGCCTCACGATCAGCGTGTTAAAGTGGTCGTGTGAAGTTGATCTGGTCTCACCATCCCCCTGACCGAAGCCCCGCTGAGGAGTGGGAGGTCTTTGTACCTCATTTAGAGCCTCAAGACCAAGTTTGATCTGTCTTAGAGGATCTATTGGGGAGGAGGGAGGCGAAAGAATTTCGGTTAAATCATTTTGACAGAGGTCATTATTTAGATCCTGCAGAGTGAGTTTGATCTGTCTTAGAGGATTGACAGGAGGTGAGGGTGGTGAAAGGATTTCAAACACATCATTTTGAGGCGACTCATTTTGTTGAGTGTCTGCCAAAGAGGATTCATCTATGGGTGTGTGGATTTGATTTAATTGGTCTACAGCTAATGCTATTTCATCAAGGACTAGGTCTAACTCTTCACTCACATTGAACAAACGTGTCACAAGTTTGTGGCAAAAGTTTGAACAACTCGACACAACTGCTGGAGAGCGACGAGAGCGTGTTGGTGTTGAACACGCCGTTGTCCCGGTGCCCTCTGATGCCCCTGAGGTGGGTCGTCGCTCAGATGTTCCCCGTTTGGAACCTGCACCGCTTGGCATTGACCATCTGCTGTAAAACAAAAATAAATAATTAAAAACAAAGGTTTTTGACGTTTTCAGGACTTTGGAGAAAAATAAAAAAAGTGTACCTTCAAACAATCTCCTGATAACAACATCCCTGGTTCTTTGTACCCTACGATGTCCTGCTGGTCTCTACGGAGCCCGAGGCGGTATTCCGGGACGTGGCCGTGAGGTGGACGGTTCTTGCAGATCTTCTTCTTCTTCTTCTTCTTCTTGCTGGGATGGATCGGAAGGCCGAGGTTTATTCTCCCGAGGAGGAGCCGGTGGAGTGGGAGACGACCGGTTATCCCCCCGAGGAGGTGTTGACGGACCAGGGGTTGGTGGTCGAGGAGGAGCCGATGGAGTGGGAGACTGTGGGTTAACCATCTGTGACCGAGGGTTGGGAAGGATGATAGGACCCCTTGAACTGTGCTCGTGCCCACCATGTCCACAGTTCTGTAATATTTGTTCTGTTTACTGGAAAATGGCTTATGCCACTGTGAAGTGCTGTCGTGTAATATTAGAAGTGTTTGCCTCCATCTCTCTATATACCTGTCGTGGTTCTTCCTGTACGCGGGTAATGTTGCTCTTACGGTCAGAGCCGCGGTCGCGCTGTGAGCTAGATGTGAGTGACCAGTTATTGAAATAAATATGCCATGAAAGCTGAAGATTTATCTCTCTCTCTCTCCGTCGTACTTTTCCACCCAAATGCAACGTGCAACGGTGAAAAACAGATCTAATGTACCATCTCAGTTTTTTTAGGTTAGAATTTTTATTATTATTCTTTTTTTAAATTAAAATTAACAGCCAAAACATGGATAAAGATAAGAACCTACTGATATTTGATGGAGGATAGATTAACCCTTCGAAAAACTTTAATGAGACGTAAAAAAAAACAACAACTTTTAAAACAACAACAACAACCAGTGCAGTCATAAAAAATACATTGAATTTTAAAAATAACAAAAAAACAAAACAAAAAAGAACCAGTCATGCTTTACCAGGACGTCTGGGGTGTGGGTGAATCTCAGCTCTAGTTTCTAAAATACACAAAGGAGGACAGATGAACTCCTCATCCAACAGGGAAAGTCAAAAACTACTTTTTGAAACAATTGCGACCATCATAAAATTCACAGAAAATTGCTTTCCAGAGCTTCCTGAAGGTGGGATGATCTCAGCTCCAGCTTCTAAATACACAGAGGTTTGTGGAAAATTATTGTCGACGTATATCAAGAAACACCACAGAAATTGTGACCAGAAAAAGAGTTCTTGATTTACCGTATAGGCCATGTCTTGCGCTCGAAGTTTAACTTGCTATATGTCTCTACTTTACATTTTGATATGCTAGCCTGACTCACAGCTTAAGATATGTTATCTCTCATCTCATGGACACGCCCCACGATGAAAGGCACAGGGTCTGAGCCAAAAGTCCCATCAATGCGACGGGATGGAATTCGATGGGATTTTTCCTCATTATGAAAAAATAAGAAACGCCACATGCACACATCGTCATCTATATTAATCACTTTGCAGCACAGCATAATACTGTAAGAAACCTGAGTTAAGCGTGAACTTCTGCTCTGTAGCTCTGACCCTGAATGAACGCACTAACACAACACAACACAAAACAACGTGCTTCTATGTTTGTGGGTTTTGCTTGGTGAAACAATAATGTGCTTTGTGTGTCGTTATTAAACAGCCAGTGTGCGTCTGTGTAAAGCTGTAGTTGATCTGGGCGTGTTTCCTGACAGAATGGAAAAGATGTATATGGATGAGAAGGATCCTAATCCAGCTGCTCAGTGGTACAATGACTGAAACACGGAACTCGTGTTTTTACAGCTGGACTACACAGTTTTGAATCCAAACTGGAAAAAATGCGTTTTTTTGTTGTTGTTTTTTTAAAAATCTTTTTGATTTTGGCCAGCACGTTTCATTTTGCTGTCCTTAGATGACATTGACATGGATATAGACCTTATTAACTCACGATGTGCACGTTCTTCTTTAAATTCTTCTTCATGTAGTATCTTTATCTTCACACACACACACACACACACACACACACACACACACACGCAGGTCTGGTTGGGATGAACCTGCCAACTGAACATCCGAGCAGCAAACATCGCCAGTTTACCTGGAACACCGGTAACAAACTGATCTGGCAGCTTTAGTTCACAGGTACCCAACCCAATTCCACGTATTAATACAAAACTTTAAATACATATTTTGTATATACAAATGCTTTTTTGTACCTACTTATTTGTGACGGAGTATATGTTTTTTTGTTTTTTTTTACAAGAGTAAAGGTTGTTAGTCAGCACCAAAGAGCCCACATGCACACACACATGCTCTTATTTTGATAGTCTTGTTATCTTCCTTATCAACCACAGGGAATTACTCTTATCTTTCTCTTTCTCTGTCCTGGTAGCGCAGTTCAAGCGAAGACATGGAGGCAATATTCAGTGCTCTCGGCTTGGAGTGGATAGACAGCAAAAGTATTTTGATATTTCTCTGTGTATTTCTGCTGTTGGCTGACGTTTGGAAGAACAGAGTGCCGAAAAACTTTCCTCCTGGACCCTGGGCTCTGCCTTTTATTGGCAATCTTCTTAATCTTCAACCTTCAAGACTTCACCTGCAGTTCGCAGAGGTAAAAGTCCATATGTTGTTGTTGTTGTTATCATTATTTTTGTTGTTGTTATGTTCTTGTAATAGAAAATACAACATTTAGAAACATCTTTAGAGTGACCCCCTCATGCGTCAACCCATCAAGCAGAGGAAATCATTAACTCATGGAAGCTGGAAATGGACTTGTAATCTGTAAACAGCAGAGGTGGAAGAAATATTCAGATTCTAAAGTAAAAACATAAATACATCCATCCATCCATTATCTATACACCACTTTATCCT